>NW_019524886.1:629777-655229 GCF_002814215.2 Seriola lalandi dorsalis | reverse complement strand
CACACACACACACACACACATTTGTGTCCTCACATGACAGAGCAGACTTCAGACCAAAGTCAGGGATATAATGTTAATAGCAGCCTATTTTGGCCACAGTTACTTGTCATAAATGGATAAGCATGAGTGACAGTATTATCAATGATGATTGATGAAATGTACTGTATATCGGCCGTGGTTTTATTTGGTCATCATGACCATAAATACTCCTTAAATTGTATGAGGGTTTTAGTGTGTCTATTTGGAGGAATGTGAAAGGAGAAGAAGGAAGAGGGGAGACAAAAAAGAGGAGAAGAGAAGAAAGTGAAGAAAAAAAAGGGACATGATAAGAAAGGAAAGGAAAGATGAGGAAAAGAGAGAACAGGAGCTAATGCTGCTGCCAAGCTATCTGTCTGGAAGGGCATTATGCCAGTACTAAATATAGCTGCAAGATTAGGGAGACGGAGGGAGAGAGAAAGAGAAAAGGACATAGTGACTCATCCATCATGTTACAGAAAAGATCTCTTTACTCCAAAATCTTCTTTTTAAAGCTCTGTGCTCGTCAGAAACCCCAAAACTGTGTCATCATACTGGCAAATAATAATAGAGAGACAAAAACGTTGTCTCTGTGTGTGTGGCTCTTGACAATTTCTCTCTCATTTCATGCATTTATCTGACTTGTGTATTTTCAGCTAGCAGCTCTCATGTCTCTCTCCTCACCTGCCTCCCTCCATCCCTCTGCAGACCTCACTTCATCATCCATCTCCCTCTGTCTCGCTCAGTCTTTGCACTTGTATCAGGACTTCCTGTATTTTTCCACCTTGCTTTCTCTGCGTTCATAGTCGTGTTTTTCTAATAACGCCAGCCGTGGTTTCCTCCCTGCTTTTGTAGCAGCAGCTGTGTTGAAGCAGGTACTGTACGCTATCTGGCCTGCGAGCGTGTGTTGTTAGATGGTATCAGCACTATTCTGTGTGTGTGTGTGTGTGTGTGTGTGTGTGTGTGTGTGTGTGTGTGTGTGTGAGTGAGAGAAAGATAGAGGGGGTTAAAAGCCTGAGACAGAAAGAGAGACTGAGTTCATTATGTGCAGTGTAAAGAAGAGCCATGTGTGTTTGCTGACAGGAAAGTGAGTGTTTTTGAACGTCTCTTGTGAACACAGAACTTTTTCATTTTATTTTACAGAACAAACAAACAGCGTTATCTCCAACAGAAACATGGATCCACAGGCCTCGTCTGTCTCAGTCCACTGAAGGACATCAACCTTGATGAAAGATTTTACGGTTCTCTTTAATACATGGGAAACAGTATCTGTAAAGTCAGCAGGTTGAGGATTCAATGTGAACATGACAGCCTTTATAAGGAAATTTAATCCCCCTCAATCCCCCTTTGAAAAAAAACAACTGTTTTGCATCCTTGGCATGACCACGATAGATCACTCAGTTTTACCAAAGTTTGTTGTGCGATGTTTACAACATGAGTGTAATAATTCAGAATGTAAAAAATGGTTTTACATTACTACACTTACTATATTGAAACATCACGTATCATCACCAAGACTGAAAGTCTACAGCCATGCTTGCAGTTCTGTGGGGTTGTATCAATGCATAGTTAAATGCTCATGTCAACACACTGACATGCCCACACATGTTCACAATCATAGTTTAGCATTTAACAATCAGTGATTAGAAACAGACACAAAGTGCAGCTGAGACAGGTGTACCAAATTTCATAACAATACATCCAATAGTTTCATTCAAAACCACAAATATCAAACTCATGGTGGCACTAGAGGTAAAGTCGAAGGATCATCAAAGTCAATAGGATTCATCCTCTGTTGACTAAGAATGTCGGTATAAAATTTAATGGCAATCCATCCAATAATTGTTGAGATATTCAATCTGGACCAAAGTATTCACTGGACCAACCAAACAACAGCTCATGCCTATGCTCTGCCATTCACAGGGCTTTGCTGCTAGCATGGCTAAAAAAATAAACAGTTTAAGAATAAATATGATAAAAGATATGGTTCAACAATTGAGTTAAAAGAGCTAAAAGGAAACTCAAAAAGAGCGGGGAAAGGTTGAAGGAGAAACTATTCTTTTCAGTCCTCATGTGGGTAATTTTGTTCATCAGACTGAAACATTGAATAACGTGTGAAAACATAAAGAGGAGTGTTTTGATAAAGAGATACGTTTGGTGGTTAAAGTGGGATATAAAAGGTGAAGGAGAGTGTAGATGAAGGGTGAGGGGTGGTGCAGGGTATAGGGGGTGGGTGGAAGGCTGGGGGTTTTGTGGTTGGGGGTCTAGCAGGTAAATAGGTGAGGGTGTAGTTGTGGTCTGGCATGCTCGGTCCTGTCAGCCTGGAGGATGCGGGTACCAGTAGGAGTGAGAGGAGATCAGAGAGCCTGCTGAATGTTATCTCTCTCACCATACCATACCATACCTGCAGGTTGACTCACCTGAGGCAACAGCCAATCACATTCTCTCTCTGTCTGTCGGCTCATTCCTCTACTCCCACTAACTTAAAGTATAATTTCTGATTCATCGGCACAACATCACTAATGACACATCATGTTTTTCTTGCAGCTGGCATCCATCTGAAGTGACCCAATGATCTTCTAGCTTTTTTATTATGGTGATAAGTGCATTCTGTTCCTCGGATGATAAGATAGGTTTGATAACTTATAATATTAACCCCAAACGTCAATATTCTTTTGTCTTCCATTTTTGCAACATAAATGCTGATGTTTGTGCCATCATAAAGCTCCAACAGACTCAATATTCTCCTGTTGTGGTTGATGTTCAAATATTTGACCTGAAGAAAATGAATCATATGATTGTCCAATGTAACATAATCTAATTCATGAATTTTAGATTAATACTTTCAAAGCATATAATCAATAATATTACATTTTGCTTACCTTCAATATAACTTTTATGCAGACTCTTGTAGGTGTGAATGTTAGCATGAATGGTTGTTTGTCTCTATATGTCAGCCCCTATGATAGACTGGGGACCTGTCCAGGCTGTACCCCGCCTCTTGCCCAATGTGAGCTGGGATTAGCTCAAGGCCCCCTGCGACTCTCGAAGGATAAGTATATTGAGAGCTACAGAAAACTAGAGTCAGCCTTGTTTCTGATTCTTCGTGTGGAAGACATTTTACCTCCCATTTCATCCTGATGAAGAGATCCCCTCACCACTCTCCTGGGTTTGTCAACTGGTTTGCACTTATTTCATTTAAAATGAGTTTGTGAATATGTACCATTAAAGCACAATATCAGCTAACAGTCTCAAGGTGGGCCCTGCTTCATTTCCTAATCCTGAGGCCCTAAATTGAAGAGGATGAGGGATTTTATAAGCTTTGTGCTCATGTGTTGCATATCCTTAAATTAAGATGTATTTGTTCAAATTTCCATGCATTAAAACTGGCTCCAGATGGTATTGCACAATGAACACAGGGTAAGGGGAACAAGGGGGTTAATGGGGCCCACAAGCCTAGTTGGGCCCCTGGGTCACATAGTAGGTTAATCCAACCATATATAGGACATAATGTACCTTTTCACATCAAAAGTAGTTAAATACCACACATTTATTCACATGGAGTCCTGCAGCTATACTCTTTACTCAGAAAATCCAGAATGGAAATACAGTAATGTCCTAGGAATTTAGATGTTTAGTTCCTTATCCATGATCATGCAGAACCATCAGGGAGGCATCTGGTCAGTCCAAAACTCATTCTGCAGCATGACAATGAGCCCAAACATACAGCCAGAGTCCAAGACCTATCTTCAGAGACAAGAGGAACAAGGAGTCTAGCAACAGATGGTCTGGCCCCCACAGAGCCCTGATCTCAACATAATGGAGTCAGTCAGGGATCACATGAATAGACAGAAATGAGACAGAAGAACTGTGGCAAGTTCACCAAGATAGTTGGAATAGCTCACCTGTCAAGTTCCTCGAAAAATGTGTGCGAGAGACCTGGTTCTGTTTCAAGGACAGAATGTGATCACACAAAAACAGGTTTTGATTGAGTTTTTTTCATCTTTGCTGCGCTTTACTTTGAAACTACTTCACTGCATTATTTCCTAAAGCATTCTCACTCCACTTTTAGTGGCTAAACGTTTTGCACAGTACTGTAAATCCCAGGCTTTACTTTGGCATCCTAAATAGTGAATAACTAAGTGTGAACTGGGGACAGGGGGACCCCTGGTGGTGATGTATTGCAACCGCAGGGATTTTCCACATCGGTAAAGTAGACGTGGCAGTGACGTCAATGCCGGAAATGACCCGGATCGGAACTTTAACTCCTGGGTTGATTAGTTTTTACCAGAAACATCGGGAGCTCTCGAAATATGATCTAATATCGATTCAAGTAAGTTGGAACTAATCGATTTTTGTCTTTTAAATAAATTGAATCCACACAGGGTTGTTTTAGGTCGAATTTGACCGAAGTAAAGCAGGACAGACCGTACGGAAAGGCAGGTTAGCATTCTGGAGCTAACGTTAGCCTGTGGCTAGCCGGTAAGGCCACAGTCAGCTGTGTCGTGATGGGCGGCCTTCGCACACTGAGCTGGTTAACAATTTGGATAATCATTCTTACCTAATAATGTGTATAATTAGCTCGCCTATGGCTTTTTGTGAGTCGTGGCTGTTGTTTGTCATTTGTCGTCTGGTTATTATAGTTTAACTTAGCCCCTGTCTTGTTGTCGGTGTGAGCGAACAGAGCAGTGAGCTAACGATACCAGCTGGGTTTTTAACTCACAACTCAGCCAACCTGATCAAATTGTGTGCTTTATCAAGTAAAGTTGAAGCTGTCAGCATGTGATAGCCTAAACGTTTTATTTCGACACGTCCCTTTTCCAGACATGTTTGTACATATGTCCATGAAGGATACCCCGCCTTGGATGTGAGTCCGTCCGCACACCGGGACTCTTCATATTTATCCATCACACGGGGCACAGCAGGAGGACCCGGCACTCCCAGGTGGTTTCTGGTCTATAGTGGGTACAGCTGGTGCGGCTGGTGACCCTTTCCCGGCGGCAGGATGACGTGCCGTGACAGAACCCTCGAGTTTCAGTCAGCCTGCAAGTCTCTCCAGGGCAGACAGGTATGTTGGGACAGTACACCTGATCACATCACAATGATAAAGGGATCATTTCATGTAAAATTAATGATTTAGTCTTAATTTCTCAGCATTTACATTCTACAGTAAATTGATGTGTTTTCACTTTAGCTTTTTGTGACGTTGATGAATTTTGGTTTGGTTACTTTTGGTTTTGGTTCCTTTTTAGTCCCCTTTCCAAAGTCTTTGATTTCTCCAGTGTTCACCAATGACATTTAAAACCTTTTTTTGTACCGCATGGAATTCTATTTATGTCATACTGATTTAAGAATGACATAAGGTTATTTATTAACTTCATGAAGTTATTGATATTTATACAACTTTTAAGATATATATATATAGCTTAAAAGTTGTATTTAATGATTACACTAAATTACACCAGCCCCTCCTGGGCCAGAGCCTCTGTATGAGTTTAATATTTGAAGCTTTAGTGATGTCTCTAACTTGTAAATCACTTTGGATAAAAGCATCTGCCAAATAAATGTAAACGTATTTCTTGCTTTAAAGTCACAAGGTTCAGTTAAAAGACAACAGAGACAAGTAGAAGTATCCCAAACAAACACAAAACAACAACCAGAGATGCAGAATGACCACAGAGATCACATGTTTGCTAAAATCAACACTTTCTTTTATGAGCTTCCTAGTTCTCCTAAAAAAGGTTGCTATAGGCACTCCTTAAAAGGCTCCTATAAAAGGTTATGTCTTACGTTACTGTCAACAGAAAGGAAGAAAAATATCCAAGGGTTTGTAAATAAAATGTAAGACTTTTTATACCTTCTGGGACTTTTTTCAGACTTTTGTTTTAGGCAATTTTAGGTCAAGTTACACACAAATTCGTGTTATTGTTGTCTTTATCAGCTGTGTTGAGTCCTCCGTTTTACTGTAAATCCCCAATTGGCACAAAATGTCATTCCCAGTCTCAAGAATAATGGTAGATCGAAGTCAGTCAGCAGTGTGAATATATTGGCCGGTATTAGTTATCATAGAGATATTGATATTAGTACCGTATATATGACAGATAGATATGTTGGAGGCAATTTAGAAACACACACACCACAGAGCACTAACAAGTCAATTTTTCAACTGCAAAATGTCCTCGGTACATATCTTGGTCTCAGTTCTTTAAAAGACAAATTTGAAGGATTCTCATCAAAAAGGCTTGTTGAGTTATATGTTAAAATGGCAGTATTGTCAATGTATTGTAATCAGATTTTTCTTTCAAACCCTTAAACCCTGTTGAATCAGTCTCAATCTAGTATCACATTATATTTACAAGTTGGCAGTGCACATAGGGCACCATGACAAATGTTTACTTAGTTTGACCAACAACCCAAAAGCCTGTTGCATAAATTGTGCACTAATAATAAAGTTTTAAAAGAAAGCATATAACAGGAAATATGTGGAATTTTTACTTAAGAACTGACTACAATGTTTAGTAGTCCAAAGTCAATGTTGAGGAAACCTGTTGTCATATTTCCACAGTTGCTCCTCAGCCCCTTATTTTTGATTTCCCTTCCCATCTCATACTCTGTACTTTTTACCCCTCTGGCAGAATGGAGTCCAGCCCAGTAAACCAGCTCTCAGCGCTCTCAGGCAGCGCAGTGACTTTACAGTTATGGCCAAGTAAGTTCCTTATAGTCGGTTTTCTCGTATGTTTTAACAGCTCATGGATATTTGCAGAATGCACTTGGTCTTTTATGTTGATTTTTGGGTGTTGCATTGTTTGTATTCACACATTATTATCCTCCTCATCCTTACTGCATATGAAATACAACTTTATTTTGCTTGTAAGGGATACATGAAAATACTGCATTTGGATCACTGCGAGTGAAATGAGAAGATTGATGTAAATTTTTTGTGGAAACATTTGTCCAGGACATATAAAATATTCTGAGTAATGAGACACAGACACAGTATAAATTGATCTTATCAACTTATCCAACCCCTGGTAAGAATCAAAACCAACATATTTCCAAGAGTGACAAAGAATGCTAAATCTGTGTTTGTTTTCTTGTAGGAGAATTGGGAAAGACTTGAGCAATACATTTGCCAAACTGGAAAAGCTCACTATTTGTAAGTCATCCATTATTGTTTTATTAGCATCAATTAAAATGTTATGAGTTTGTGTGTGTTATGGTCTAAAGCTCTGACTCTACATGCTGTCATTTGGATGCTTTAGTGGCAAAAAGAAAATCTCTGTTTGATGACAAAGCAGTGGAGATTGAGGAGCTAACATACATCATTAAACAAGTGAGTTGAATGGTTAACATCCCATGAAATGTGGTTTTGCAAACATGTTATTTATGAATAGAGCAGCTATCTACAATCCTGTAAATATCAATTAAATTGTTTTCTACCTCTCCCGTGTTTGTGTTTTTAGGACATCAACAGTCTAAACAAACAGATAGCACAGCTGCAGGACTTGGTGAGGTCCCGTGGAGCTCCGGGTGGCAGGCATATCCAAACCCACTCAAACACTATCGTGGTGTCATTACAGGTATATTCAATAAGGTCTAATTCATATTATATTCTATATTTGCACTAGAACAATTAAAACGTGAAGTTTGTTATTGTAAAATAAAGTGTATGGTTTTAAAGATAAAAATTGTTTTCCATTGAAGTAGTTTTATATCATAAGAAATACAAAACCATCAGAAAATGTTTGTGAAAAAATATTGTTCACACTGGTGTCCTGTAACAAATGTACCCAGCTGAATTAAACAGCACTTTGTTTAACTTTGCTGCATCTTTTGTTGTCTACAGTCCAAACTGGCTTCAATGTCGAATGACTTCAAATCAGTCCTAGAAGTCAGAACAGAGGTGAGGTACACTTTACATTTGGTAAACTTCATCATTCAAAGTCAGAAAATATTAAAAACTAAAGTTGTTGACACAGGTTTTGTCTCACTCATGTTCACCCCCTGTGTCATTTGTCTGTTTTCCTACAGAACCTGAAGCAGCAGCGCAGCAGGAGAGAGCAGTTCTCCCAGCCTCCTGTCTCGTCTTCTCCTCTAATGGCCAACAACTTCAGTAAGTCTGTTCACATCTTAGCTTCATGCTTGTAGTCACTCACTGTGATTTTTTTTTTTTTTTACAAGGGTCTTGCATTAAAGTAATGGCAGCAACAGGTAAACAAAGCATGTTGTTGTAGATTCTTAAGGGAGTGTTCACTCTATACCGATGGGAAAAGTTTTGCCTCAGACTCATTTTGTGCTGATTAAAATCCTTCACAAGGTTTCAACTTTGTCAGTACCAATGAGCAGCTGTCTTACATTCAAATTATAAAATAAAAATCATTTCCTGCAGCACAGACGAGGGTTAAAGTGAATACTAAGTTTCTGTTGTTACATTCTGGTTTCATATCGACTGTAACCAGATATGTAGCATAAACTCTACCCTCATGAATTATGTCCTGGTTCATGTGCATTCCTCTAAAAATTTCAATAGTTCCCAATTGTAGAAATCAGTCTTTTCCCGCTCTTCATTTGTTCATCTAATTCATAAAATCTGAGCTGACAGTTTCAAGAAGTGTAATAGAGTGAACACACCTTTATTATGTCTTTGTTTTGGCTTTGTGGCAATATTCGACATGTCTGGCTCCTGCTCAGTTTATAATTTAGCTAAACAAATAGCCAAACAGGCTACTTATCAGAGACCCTCTATTAAACATGGGGAGCTCAGACGCTTCCTGTGCACGTATTCACACTGCCAGTAAAATGTTCATGAACAGCCTGTGGTATTTCAGTATTTTTGGCAATTTCAAGCGAAGTGCTCATTGTAAATACCTTAGAATTATAAACACATTCAAACACATAAACATATATTAGATGGAAATTCAGAATGTTTACAACATTTTGTTTTATTGAAATAATCTGGGTCTAATTAACTGTTGAGACTCACAGTAATGTCCAGTACATCTGACCTTTTGTGTATTGTGGTCCCATTATTACCAATGTGCTTGTCAACAATAAGGTACTTAAATAGAGATAAGATATTTGAAACCAAAACATGTTTCCTCATGACAAAGTAAAAACAAACAGTTATTATTACCATAATATAATGTTTTTCAGTGCACACATTCCTTTATATTTTCTTTTGTATTTTCTAATTTTAGGGTATTTACAATGGGCACATTGCTTGAAATGTATTCAGAAATGGCATGGGTTGAACAGAAACTTTGACTGCCAGTGTACTTCTCAAACAACAGCTGTTGTGATAGGGAACTGCTCTTAGTCCTTGTGAATGATTATTACTGTATTTGGTCCTCTATAATGCAAAAATTAAAAAATATTTTAGGGAGCCGCAAAAAAGGGGCCCAGGAGCCGCATGCAGCTCGCGAGCCGCGCAATGACTACCAGGGCTATACAACCTCAAATTTAAAAGGTATTTCCCTGGAACGTTTGACTCTCCCAGCAGGTATAACTAGCTACTGTATGTGCCCGCTGTTCTCACTGCTTTTCCCCTGTACCATTGAGGATTTCTGTCTAATCTTGTTGAACATGCGTTTGTGTTTTGCTTGTTGTCTCTCTTCAGAGAGCTCAGTCCTGATGCAGGATGAGTCCCGGAGTCTGGGGGATGTGGCCATCGATATGGACTCTCAGTCCAATCCCTTGCAACTCCAACTTATTGATGAGCAGGTAGACTAAGATGTTTGGTGAAAACTATCACCAAATATGTAAACTGTCCATTTATGTGCTCTAACATGGCCCTTTTTGTAATCCTACTGCCTGTGTCATTACAGGACTCATACATCCAGAGCCGTGCAGACACCATGCAGAACATTGAGAGCACCATTGTGGAACTGGGCTCTATATTCCAACAGCTGGCACACATGGTCAAGGAGCAAGAGGAGACGATCCAGAGGTAAGATGGAAACACATACTGTAAATAAAAGAGGCATATGGAGAGAAATAAATGCAACTAGTTTGTGATGACAATCTTGAACATGAAATTCTGTCCCTTCAATAAACTCTGGGAATAATGAATCAGGGCTGGGTGATATGGTTTAAATCATTATTACAATATCAATATGTATATTTTGGGATATAACTAACTATATGGGAAATATAGGCAAAATCACAGTCACTCATCTTATCAAATTACATCAGATTGTTCATATCAATAACTGTTTTTGTTTGTTTCTACAACTTGCTCCATGATAAGATCGTCAAGATTTTGACTAACAATTTTTTCATTTTGAATTAATCTGAGTTATATAAGTGATTACTTGACTTGTCTTTTAGTCTCTAAAATGTCAAAAATAACTGATTTGAGAGAAAACTGATGAGGTGTAATGTAATTTGCATCTGTTGTTAAAAGCCCAGTGTCACTGATCTGCCTGTCATGTCTCTCTTACAGGATCGATGCAAACGTGGAGGACACACAGCTTAACGTGGAGGCCGCCCACACAGAGATCCTCAAATACTTCCAGTCAGTCTCCTCCAACCGCTGGCTGATGATCAAGATCTTTCTCGTCCTCGTCATCTTCTTCATCGTCTTTGTCGTCTTCTTCGCCTAAAGAAATGAGGAGTGGCTGAAGGGAGGGGAAAAGCACATCGAATGAGGGGAAGCTGAAGCTAAAACTGAAGCTGGACTGAGACCACATGTCCGGACGTCTTATTTGAAGGACAGACTCCTCTATCAAAGTGACGGTTTGATGGAGGCTTGGGATCCACTCAGAAATAATACAGACTTGTCGGTTATTCCCAAGCCACAGACTCTCGATCTTAATTCAACAATTCAGTGAAGAAAGAAGATGCTGAACTCTGTCCAAATAAAAAGAATAAATTATCTAAAATCCCTACTTTGTATAGAGAGAGCAGAAAGCTGCTCTGTATTGTACTTTGACCAACTATTCATAAACATTTAATCAAAAATGGCTAATTTAATGGTTTGATTCTGCAAACTGTCTTTTTAATTTAGATTTTTTTTTCCTGTTTACTCCCTTTGCCACATCATCATAATTATTGTTATTTCAAAGCCAAACAACAGAACTGGAGTTTATCCTCAGATTATTTTGCTTCTTAGTTTACTTGCTTTTTATTGAAGAGAAAGCCTGTGTCTCAGTCATTAGCAATTATTCACTTGCCACCATTCAGTTATGATGTGAAGTATTTTTTTTTTTATCCATTTACATTCTGTTTTTCTTTCAAAGTCTATTTGCCAAATGGGTACTTTTATTGAACTGTGACACATTACAGAGACACTCGCTGTGGTCTAGCATTTCTGTCTCCTGAAGGCATGAAAAGGCATTAAGAGCCAGCTGAAGGGAGCTTTGCTACATAATTCAGGCATGAGCTGTACGAATGTTGATAAGTAGTGTAACAAAAATGTTTTAAATTAAACTGTGTGGTTAGCAGCCACGAGGCAGGTTGAATTGTTGAGAAAGTGCAAGCCTCACACATTGATTGCTGCAGCAAGACTTCAGCTTATGAGTCTCTGAACAGGATCCAGGTTCGACATCAGTGCTTATGAAGGGGTTACACTGGTTTGAAGGCCCACTGATGAAGTGACTCAATCAGCCAGATTCCCTGGAAGTGTCTGGTTGGATGTCACTGTTGTAGTTACTTTCCCTCTTTATCTAATGTACAGGATGTTATTTAAATGACCACAGCTTTTTAAGAAGAAAGAAAACATTCTTCCTATTTTTCCCCTACTGTTTTTTTTTTCTTTTTTTTTTCTTTTTAGCCAAAAGCCTTGACTTCAATGTACAAAGTGCAAATAGTGATAATGATGTATTGATAAGAAAGTGCATATTAATAAAATAATAATGGGGTGCTGGCAGTGATGGCTGAGATTTTCTTGGGATAAGAGGATTAGTCAGCAGTGATATTATTAGCCATGCTGGACTATGAGACTAACCAACAGAGAGGTGCTAAACAGTGCCGCGCTGCAGTTTCACACCACAAAGACATATGGTATTTATTTTTCCTTCCTTTCATGTATCAAAGTACTGGCCCCAGATAGCTGTACATATAAACATTTTGCCTTGTCAACCACAAAAAAAGTGAGAAAGGTCAATGCATCTCGTATAGACACTACTAGATATTAAAAGTTTACAGTTTAGTCTCAAATGTCAGACAGCTGGACTCATTTAAACCACAAAACACATATTTGTGAAAAAAGCAACGTTTTAATCACAGAAGTGACAAGAACATTGTATTTCATTGTACATTGTATTTCCCCAAATAAATTTTATATTCACAATAAAAAAAGATTACAGATGATTCTAGTTATTCCATGCTTGCAAGGATTTGCTTAATGGATACACTAGGAGAGCAGCCACTAACTGAGCTGAACTGTGGCTGCTGAATATCCAGACAAGTGGCCTGAGCTGAACTTCCTGTCATCTACTGACAGCTGTCCTGTTGGTTACACAATATGTTTTTAAAGGGACAGTTCATGAGATGTGTAATTGACTCATCAGGAACTGTTGTTCAGGGAGCATCATTCATTTGGTTTTAGAGATACCTGAAGCATGCGAAGGTTAGCCATTTTACTCAACACAGTACAGACTGAAATATCTGAAAAACTACTGGAGGGACGGCGGTGGAAGTTTGTCCAGACATCCTTGGTCCACAGACGATGAATCCTACGGACTTTTTCATCTAGTGCCACCATGAGGTTCACAGATTGTGTTTTTCAGTGAAATGTCTCCACAACATTTGGTTGTATTGTCATGATTAATTGTATTAACTTTGTTGAGCCTTTAACTTTTCATTTAGGACCATCATCAGGTCGAAATATGCCCAAATACCTGCAAAACTGATGGCATTCCCATCAGCCTCAGTTCTAAGTCGTGCTTAGCACTAATTAGCAAACATTAGCATGCTAATATGCTAAACTAATATGGTGAACATGGTAAACATTATACTTGCGAAACATAAGCATGTCAGCATTTTCACTGTTGCATGTTAGGATGATGCTAGCAGTGTCAAAGAGCAACTAGCATAGCTAAAGACTTCGACCCCTCAGCATAATAAAACAAAATGTTAACCTTTCTGCTTCAGACATCTTAAAACCAGAACAGTAGTGCTTTTGGGATGGACTGAAGACTTCAAGTTCATTAGCAAGTAGACAGGTTTCCTGAAGGGGAAAAAATCCTTTTAAATGAAAATCTTTCAAATCTATTCTGTCTCTTTTTTTCCCCTGAAACCTACCATCCCTCCATTCTTAACGTTTTCTGTTTTTCTTTCCTCCCCATATTTATGCTAGCCCTCTATAACCCCCCCTTTCCCTCCCTCCTTCCTCTCCCCTGACTTTCCCTCCTTTCTCTCACCCCTGGGCGCTTTGCTCCATGGGGGTAATCTCTGGCATGCTCTTGCTCCTTCCTTTCCTTGCCCTGGCCTTGATGGCTTCCTCTTCTCTTTCTCCATCATCTTCCTCGTCGGACCAATCTACCTGCTGCTGCAGATTCCCTCTGGAACCTCTCATGCTGCTGCCCTTGAAGAACTGCCCCGTGCGAAACTTTGAGCGGAAAGTAACGAAGGAGAGGCTCTTGCTGCGCTGCTGCTTCTCAATCACCGTGTCCTGGGTCTGAACATCTTCGTTTCCATTCTGCTCTTCCACACATTCGCGCAGTACAGAGCGAAACAGCCGAGGAACCTCATGAACCTCAGGCTCCATCTCAGACACCAGCCTTCTGAATCTACAGAAGGAGGAATAAGGAACAGTGAAGATGCAGACCAACCGATCTGGGTTAACAAGACAGGAACACAGTCTGAGGGCAGAGACAAACAGATGTAGTCATAAGAGGGGTGCCATCACAGTGCAGTGTTTTAAAGGCGTCCAGAATCTCTAGCTACGCCCTTGGTAGGATATGAAACCTGATTACACTAACGTGTACTGGAAGGTGGCTGAGACCAGATAGAACCAGTAAAAAAAATGAATAAATAAAAGTAAAATGAAACATAATTTAATGGGAAATTGTTTGCAGAAGTTAGAAGTCAACCATGAATTCAGTGACGACCCTTGACCCTTGCAAGGCTGCAACTAATAAATATTTTCATTATGGATTAATCAGCCAGTTACAACAAACAAGTTGTGAGCAGGATAGAACAGGTGTTTGAGCCGTATTTAGGCCTGTAACGTTTAAATGTCAGGCACGTAGTCTCCTAGAGAAAGAATTGGGTTATGAAATTATCAGCTTGCTCTCTGAGTTATAGTTAAGGATGTTACAGGGATTAGATTGAAACCCTGCAGCTCTCTTCCTGTATACCCATACCTGTATCTCATACTCTATTTCAACTTACCTGTCCTCTGTTTTAGTCTCTAACATTTTCTCTGTGGCTCTCCATCTTTTATATCTTTGCATTATCCTGCATCTCTCTGTTTCAGTCTGTTTTATACTCGCTCAATTGTAGTAACACTTATACCTCACTCTTCCTGCCAGTTTGTATCTAAAGTATGTCTGCCTCCCTGTCTTTCTTGTTGTCTTCCTCACCTGACGATCGCAGGGCCACACTGTGCAGGAGGGATCTTGGCACAGAGGTCCTGCAGCTCCAGCAGGTCGTTGGGTGTCAGCTCGTAGGGTTGGGGGGTTGGGGTGTTGGCCAGCCAGCTATAGTCAGCTGTGGAGGATGAGCTGCGCCGGCGGCGCCGGCCCTCTGTTGCCCTCTCTAAACGGATGCGTTCAGTGCGTTTCACCATGGCCCCTAGCTCCAACATCAGAGTATTGGTTACCAACTCCTCAGTGGTGCGCTGGCCAGGCACTTTAGGCTCAAGAGAGAAAACAGCGGACCAAGGAAACATCTAGGAAAGGTAGAAAGGATTGATGGAGAGTTAGTTCATAGTTTAAGGTAGAAAAAAAAAGAAATTTCCCTTATAACTGGATGTGGCATTCATGACAGCAAACTTAAAGCAAGTTCATATTAGAGGTTTTACTATTTTAGAATTATAATGGAGGACAAAGACAAAGTAAAAGGTCATAGAAACATTTGAGACCATAAAAACACATAAACAGTCGGTCTGTAGAAGCATTTTTGTACATTTTAGATGCACATAACTTAATCACAACTACTGCAAATGTGTAGAAAATGTAATATTTCATATTCTCAGACAGAAACCTCTGAAGTAACCTTCATGCCAGATCTATTTCATCAGTGTGAAGACTGTTAAAGTAAATGTGACTCATTATAGACTTAACAGTCCACATGTAAATGCAAACAGCTCATACCACTGGTCAATACAAGTTTTTATTCAGGAGATTATCACCTGTTATTGTCTTGCTCTAACCAGAACACACGTTTAATAATTGTCTTACCTTCATGAAACTGGATTTACAAAACTGAAGTGTATTCTTGTCTAACGTAAATCCACCTGTTGTCCAGTAAAGCCTCTTTTAGCAGCCAAATGAACACCAGGCCTCCATGGGCTTGTGGCATTCAAAAAGGATGAAGCTCCCCTGACTCCAGCTGGTGGTGCACAACTACCTGACTGCCTTGCTACCTTTGACGGTCCCTGGCAGACAGTGTGTGCACTTTTGTGAGGCTCATGTGGAGTGTGTGTGTGCGTTTGGGATTGAGAATAAATGTAATCCTGTATTAATAAAGAATGAGTGACGAGATGAGCTTACCTCATGACATGAGCATACACATGGGTGAGGAGTGTGTGTTTGTGTGTGTGACTGACAGAATTCATGTGAAGTATTTACATAATCGCATGCATGGCTTATTAAGCTATTTTCATTTAATCTTAACCACTTCTTTCTTTTGCATGTGTTTTCCAATTTCATCTCCTTTTTATGTGACTGTTAAAGCTGTAAAGAAGGTTTCAGCTTGAACACACAAGCAGGTTGGATTCTTCCTTGCTGAAAGGTACTTCAAACCACTTACACAGACAGATACTTAACTGCGCCATCATGAATTTTAACCAGTATACTTTCTGGTCAGGCTACTGCCATTATACCCAGCTCAGTCCTTGAAAATAACATACTAGAAGTCTGAGAAATGGTCTCCCAGTCAAACTGTTCTGGCCAAGTATTACAGTAAGATTGCATAACCACTTATGTAATCTCTCGTTCTCACACTTATAAACTCTCAAGTGTTAGCAGTGTTTCTCACTAGCATGCATATAGTATTGTATGTAAAGTAAATGCAGGCTAGTTCCTGGGTTTCCACACCACTCAGCACTGAGCCACCAAATCCCAGATTACATTCAAATCCAGAGCCTACCTGGAAGAATGACTGGTTGTAATGACTACTATAATCTAATTACAGTTGTCTACAGTGGATGCTGTTATTGCTGTAACTTAACCGGAATAGCTATGTATTACTGTAACTTTTGAACCAGTGATTGACTTAAGTTTATTTGATTAAAAAAGACTTCAACTCTACATGGCTGTAGCCACAATCACCAGGGATAAAACACAAAAAAAGTATACTTTCATTGTTGCCCTCCAGCATCCGACAAACAACAAAACACTAGTCAAACGCACATTCACACAGTGGCAGAGCGGCTAAGATTACATGTTCCAAGCTTTATTCAAAGTATAAATCAGGCTACAAAGGGCTGAGACGCCATCTTTTCAAGGCTATTTTAAGATCTTCTCTGATTTAATCAACTTTAGACTTGTACGAAGATTTATTCCTGGTACTGCTGCACAATATATAATGTTTTACCCATCAAACTGTTAAAATGGAGGCAAATAGGTAAATTTACTTTTTATGCTTTTGCTTTGCAGACCATGATTATTAATACAAAGTATAATTAACAATTAAATTATAGTGTATTTATTATTAATTATGTTATCATATTTGATGCTAATACTCAAGAGGGAATCAGAATCTCCTCTGCACTGTCACTCAGTGGATTAACCGGCAGATCAGGTCACCCAGATACAGCATGGACAGGCAGCTAAAGGAGGTTATTATAAGAAAAGTAGATTAATAACTATCTGTTCACCAGTCAGTAAAAGCTGTATCTTGCTTAAATCCATTATTTATGTTGTTAGACCCAGTGATATGCAAGGTGTAATGATAATGGTGTTCAAGATGAGAAAACTACAAATGTGAAATGTATTGCTATGTTGTTTTCATACACCGTATTCCTATTGCCGAATGTGTTTCTGTCAGTATCACTTGAGTTTATCCCTAGGAAATGGGTTTGGTATGGCCAATCAAATTCTTCTTGATAGCTCCAAAAACTCTTGTCAAAATCAAAATCTACTCAAAGTTTTCAAATATTAATACCAGAAAAGCAAAATACATCAAATAAATAACACAATAGGAGCAGCATAACTAATAATAATAGTAAATAATAATAGAATGTACACAAATATATTTAACAGGAATTTTTCAAAAGAGCTGCAACTTTTCATAGTTTTGACATTTTTCGAAAAGACTTAATTGAAACGAAATACCTCTTCAGCTCATTATTAAAACAAGGAAGGACCTTTTGTATTATGTATGTAAAATGTATGTATGCCTATATGAAATCTATAAAAAATATTAATTTAAAAAATTGAAGACATTTATTTGAATAAAGTTGAGTACATTAGACCAGAATTTGTCAGCAGGCTATGAGCCCAAAGCAGATGCAGGGGCGTTTCAACACTGGTTTCACAGCAGGTGTCACCATACCTTTTGTATTTAAGAAGAACTGATTCTGTTGTGTAGAACTTATGGACCAGTCTAAAATTGGCATGTCTCTCTCTACCACTTGAAGGGCAAAGTCCTGACTCTCCTCCAAGAAATATTTTCCACGACACCATCCCAGGTATTATAACAATATCATGTTGAAAAGGAGCTCCAGTCTACTTGTTGTTGTTGCAAGGGAAAGCTGAAAAAACAGAGTTTAACCACAGCAGTTTCACAACAAGGATGAAGTGACAAAAGGAAAATGAAAAATGAATGACAACTCTAGAGGGGATGGCACAAGCTGCAAGAAATTCTGAATAATTATACATTTGACCATTTGGTTTAAGCAGCTGGTCAGTCGATAGAAAATTATTCTGAAACCAATAAATAAAGACTCTTGTTATTGTGTGGATGTTCCAAATGAACCTTGTGTTTGAAGACGAGAGGCCAAGAGAACATTTGCCTATGAAAGTCAATGAAGCTATAGACAAACAGTATATGAGGTGAGGAGTTGTCGCTAGAGGTCATCAGAGGTTCACGCCGCCGCGAGGACTTTAGCTCCCGCCCCGCCTCGTGTCACAGCAACTCTGGTTCGGCTCGTCAGCTGCACTAGACGCGCGGCATCTTGTGTCAGATATGAAAAAACTGTCAGTTAACGTCAGTTGTTACGTCGGTTCTGTTCAAAGCGACTTCGTTGTTAGTGAAGACCTGGGCACTGGTGTAGCTTTAGACAAGCGGTATCAGAGCACCGTCACCGCTGCCTGTGGGAGCCTGCCCGGCGGCTGGCGGCTCTTTGTAACTCCCTCAGACTGAAGGGTAAGTAGCTTTAAGTGCGGGGTTAGCTTGTAGCATCATGGCTAGGTTAGTTGTCAGTCACTGGCCGCTGATGGACCAAAACACTAACAACCGACAGAAAAGTGTGTGTCCGATGGTCGGGCTACGGTTCTTGTTCACTCACTGACACTGTTCATGGAGGACGCTAAACTGACATTCAACTTTTTGTTCTCTGAAAGTTGAGTTGTCTTTTGTTGTTTTTGAACCTCGTGATCAGACATTGGTTCAGCACAGGCCAGCGTCCAACCTCTGGATCTCTGCCTCCTCCGTCCACATCTACCAACCCTGCTCTTAACTACTTCATCCTGCTCTTAACGTTTATAAGAAGGAACTTTTAGTTTCCTTAGTTTGATTGAAGGTGAGGGAAGTTAATGGCCATAATACCAGAGCCAGTGTGGTAAACATAACGCAGTATAGAAAGACTTATGTAATGTCATTAATAAAACTAGTAAGGCTGCAACTAATACAGCTAATATTTTCATCACTTACTTTAACTTTATTTCAGAAACATAGGTCCATACCAGTAAAAAAAACCCAAAGTATTTACACACACAAATGTATATGTGTATCAGAAACAATTAGAGCAAAATCAATTAATCAATCAGAAGTACAATAATCAGCAACTATTTAAGAACTGATAAATCGCATCATTTTGTGGGGGTTAAGGGCTTAAGGACTGGTGCACTTGTTGATGACAGAAAATTAATTGGCAACAGTTTTGGAATTTATTTATTTAAGTCAGTTCTCCAGGGAAAAATGCCATATGATCCAGTCCATGCTTCTCACTAATGTGAGGATGTACTGCTTTTCTCTTTGTTACAACATTGTAAATTAAATAGGTGAAAGTTTTGGACTGTTACTTGGACAACATAACCAATTTCAATATGTCACCTTGGGCTCTGGAAAATTGTGACAGGGATTTTTTTTCACATTAAATTTTTGATGAATAATGAAAATCATCAATAGATTAGTAAGTGGAAACAACAGTTTATTGCAACCCTAAATCAAACTGAATACTTCTTTTTAACCAGAATTTTGTTCTCATTAATGCAAGGCTTACCACATCAGCCTAATGAAATCACACACACAGTTGAAAGAAGTCCCTCCACCAAACTGTTATTGTATTGTCTTTTTAGCAACTCAGAGTGTTTTATGAGGTGTGTATTTCACTAATACATCATCAGACTAGTTGAGTATTTCTTCCATTCTTGTTTGCAGCTGCAGGTAAACACAGCGACACAAGCTGTGAGCTATGACAGAAACTGTCTTACTGGAGTTATGGTGTTAATAGCCTTGAGGCTGGAATGCATGTCAAAACCAAGTCCAGAATTAACCTTACATGATTGGTCAGGCTTTCAGGCAGGCTTTTCTTCATTCCACCACTCTCACTTTTAACACTACTTATGTGTGTGTGTATATATGCATTGTTTTCCTATATATACACAGTGTTGGCAAATGCAGTATTTGTAGATTTTTGTTAAAAAATGATGTTAAACAAAAATATTATGTTTTATGTGAAACCTGAACTGTTATTGCAGAAGTCTGAGAGAGAAAGGATTCATTTTCAACTTGAAGTGCTGTTGGAACATTGCAGGCACTCTGTGTTGGAAAACACTGAGTCACAGCTGCCCAGTGGTGACAACCAGCGTCTCTCTGAGGGATCAAAGCCTTAGCAACATAACATATTCAAGACAGGACACAGCCAGAGGCACAGATGATTGAAACATGTTTAGATACATGTGGTATGGATTGGATCCTCTGTCACAACCTACCTGCACCTTATTTAACAGGCCTATACTTCCTCTTTGTTTCAGACTGTGTGTGTTACTGGTTTCTTCATTCCAGTTAGTGACTCCCATGGCTGATTCTGGATCTGTCGAGCAGGAATAGGACAGGTCAGCTGGCACATTGTCTTGTGGATGCCAAACAAAATCATCTATCCCCAGTTCTCAGAACCTGAGTGGCCTTTTAGAATAGAAAGGAAACGCTTTCTCTGGAGTGTCTTATAATGCAGGAAAACTAAAAATCCTGAAGTAGAAATCAGCTTGTATTTGAGTTTTTGTGCTCATGTCATTTTTCCACCCTGTCAGGCCCAAGCAGAGAGAGATGAGTTGGGCAGAGGAAGACTGGACGGTGGGACTGTCAGGACGGGTCTTGCAAAAGGTGAAGGAGCTGCAGGTCCATCAAGACCGACTGTCAAGAGAGAACAAGCAAAAACAACTGCAGCTGGACAACATCCAAACTAGCCTCGAAAAACAGACTGTAAAGGTACAAGCAGACATGTTTGTTTATGGCTATCACTTATACGGTGCTGTTCTCCACAAAATTGATCAGTATGACAAGTAACTATATAACATATCATGAGTACATAGAGTATCAACTTTTAAAAAGCAGTCAAAAAAGGTTACACATGAGTTGTATAAATAATTGATAACATGTATAATTTTGCCATTCTCATAGTCAGGCATCTCTAGCGGGATTTGTATTTTCAGTTTTTGTAAATCTAACATTCTTACCTTTCCCTCTCCTCTTTCTCCTCCCGTCACCTGACTAGTATGAGGAGGTGCGTGGGGAGCTCCAGTCTGCACAGAGAGAGCTCCAGAGTGTTCGCGAGGAGTCCAAGGCGGGAGTGATCGCCAGGGAGCGCTTGTCCCAGGAGTTTCAGACCAAGCAGGCCCAAGTATGTTCTTTAGAGGGTCAGCTAGATGCTTCTCGCACTCTCAACAACAAACTCAACCAGGAAGTCAAAAGGTTAGTGCTATCATCTTGGACATTGAGCTTCTTTGTCTGTTTTTGATGTGACTGGTGTGTTGGTTGTCTTTTTTTATGGGGACAACAGACTTTTGTACCTAAAATGAGAACACAATTATTATTAATCTAGTACAATTACCCTTGTGGATATTTGTAGCAGATGATAGTGAAAGAACAGAATCTTAAAGCTATGTACAGCATTAAAAATAAGAGGATAAAGAATTCATTTTCTGCCTTGTTTTACACATGTGGAAAGCTATTTAAACTCTCCGGAAGAGGGAAATTGATTACATGTTAGTTGATGATTGAGGATGTCCAGTACATCGAAAGCTATTGTAGCAATTCAGTGAAAGCAACAGATTGGCATCAGTGGTATGAAACTGAGATTAGTTCACACTTAATGTAAAAAAAATTGTTTAAACTGAGGCTTTTATGTGCAGAACGACATTGATCGATGCCAATAAAAATGCCCCATTGTATTCTTTCCTGGTACTTTGCCTACTTGTGAGTTTTGTTTGATTTTTAGTTGGCAGGAAACCAAAATTGAAATCATTCTTGTTCTTGAATAAAGCTTACTGTTGCCATATTATAAGATAAATCATTCATCTGTTTCACTGGACCGTTGTTGTTTCTTCCTGAACTTTCTCTGTGTCCCTGCCCACACTCGACTCTCTCTCTCCGTTTCTCCTCCATCTCTCTGGCAGGTTGGAAGCAGAGCTGGAGAAGCTGCAGAACAGCAGTAGGTCAGCAGATACAACTCTGTTTTCTACTCCCTGCTGGAATTCAATCTCTCCCTGGGAACAAAATGGTACAGTCCTGTAACTTTATGACTCCTATGTGTATTCTCTCTGATGGTTTTGTCACTATCTTGTCATTAAGGGACCATATAGTTTGGAAAATTTAATGGAAAACCACTAGCCTCCCAAGTGAACCAAGAGGCTGTAAATAAACTCCCCCAGCCCCTATCCTTTCCAAACCATTCACCCTCTGGGGACTGTTGTATTTCTGTTTGCTCTCTTGTCAGTAAACCACTCAAGTTATTCGCTGCTGTTGTTTCTGTTCAGCTTTGGTGATTGGTTTTAGGTTGTAAGTCCAATCCATATGCTGTGTTTTTGGCCTGTAGGGAGCAGAAAGGAGGAGAGGCCGGGACAGCGAGATGAAGGACAGAGCCGGGCCCTTAACATCCGAGTAAGTACCAGCTTCTGCATAGGGTAGTTCAAGACAATGTTGGTTTAAGCTTAAAGTCCTCTTTAAGCTTAAACCTAACTTCATGTCAGACTGAACATCCTTTCTTATTTTACTTACTTCTTTGCTTACTAATTAATTAGAATTGGTGGCTTCTTGTTTAACAGAAAGGAACAAATTCTTCAGCCAGCCAGGTCAAAAGATGAAGCTGACATTAGAGGATCAAATGTGACAGTCAGATTCTTGGCTGTCAGACTATGGGAAATCACACAGTTGTTGCGAGTAACTGTTACTTGATCAAACTAATGTCTGTCAAGCTGAGCCAATGACCAGTATCTCAGGAAAAATTCATGTCAGAAAATTGCAACACATCTGGCTTTTCACTGCAGACAGACAGAACTCTAACTGCATAATTTTAAAAGACTCATGACTCCTGGACTGTTTGTTCACAGGTAAGAAAGAAATAAGAAAGTGTAGCTATTGTTGCAGTTTACCTTTATTCTTCACACCTGATCTGTGACTTTTCTCTCAGCTCCCACACGCTTCTTCCCATATTCAGACAAAAGTGTAATTATCACAGATAATTTCTACTCCACTCGTCATGATAGTTCCTAAGTATCATGAATACAACAGGAAAGAGTTATTCTTCATTAAAAGAGCTTGAGTCCTGTTGTTTGTAAATTCAGGTTAAATGTTCTGTCTGGTTTGACACCCTGTTCAAGCTCACGCCCTCCTTTTGCTCTTTATCTAATTATTCTTGTCTCCTCCTCTCAGCAGCGGCTCCAGTTCTCAGATGTGCCCACAGATTCGTTGCCACGACAACAGCACAAGAGCACACCCCACCGCCACCCATCTGACCAATCTGAGTCCTTCTCCACTCCCTTGGCTGCGTTTCCGTGGGAACGGGATGACACGAGGCCAGCAGGCAGGAGACATTCCCCATCCTCTCCCCAGACACCCAGCACTGATGTCATCAATCAAGGCCAGTCAGAGCTGGGGATTTGTGGGAAGGAGAAGGACCACAGGGCCGTGACAGACAGTGAGTCTGGATGTCAAATGATCACCTTGGTTACATGGCACAACTGGATTTCGTCTATTTGCACTTTGAAAATATTCACACATACATCTTCACATTCACATCTGTGGGCACATCTGACACGCTGTCTCTTAAAGCAGGTTTAGTGAAGTTTGCTGGGTAACAGTATTAAGTTAGACCGGGACCCAGCATGAACTGAAGACAAGTGCTTGGTTTTACTCCGTCCTGTTGAGAGCACAATTCGGCAATTAATCAATTTTGATTTTGATTGACTTCTTCTATATTCAGTTAATTGTTTATGTCATTTTTAAGCAAAGATGTCAAACATTTGATAGTTGCAGGTTGCAAATTTGCTGCTTTGCTTGGCATTACATTACAGTAAATGCAATATTTTTGGTTTTTGGAGTCTTGGTTGAACGAAACAAGATTGTTTTTTGTTTTGTCTATGATTTCAGACCGAATGATTCATTGAGAAATTAATCTGCAGATTAATTGATAATGAAAATAATTACTACTTGCAGCTCTAGTTATATTTTTAACCCAGTAATCCTGTGTTTTTTTTTTGTTTTTTTTTTGAGACAGGCAGCATATTTTATAATTTGGCCTTTAATTTTAGAGGTTTATAACAGCTCTGATACAGGGTTTTAGAGCTGTCAATAAAAGCTCTGTCATGAAAAAAAGGTTAGAAAAATGTTTTCAGTTGCTGAAACACAGACAACATTGTTGACCAACCATATGTCAATAGGAAGGGTGTTCCTGAGCCCGGGGGCTGCAGCCGCAAAAGCTGCATCATAGCTGGTTTTGAATTTTGACTGAGAGATGACCAGCAAGCTCTGGTCAGAATGAATTAATGCTGATTATTGCTCATTAGCCAGGGTCTGATTTTGGTAGTCTTGAAATGATGAGGCTGTTGTTATTTTATATTTTGACTACTGTCAACAAATCTCATGAAAAGAGGAAAACCAATAATGGGTTGGTCTCTCAGTACTTACACCTCACTACCCGTCTTTGTTTCTCAGTCCTGAGGCTATTTTTTCGCTGCTGAAGACAAAAAAAAATTAGTCACAAATGTATAGTTTCCTTTTTAAGAAATGCTCAGTAATTTCCAAAAACAGCTAATTGGTAACTCAACTGCATTTGTTGGTTGCTAAATAAACTACAGTTCCCATTTTAATGTTCAGCACTTCTTAGTAGGATCAATTAATTGTTTGTTTTGGGCTTTTTATTGGTATTTGCTGAATAAAGATATAATATGATTATTCTTGAACCTTTTAAACCAGATTTTCATATTTACATTATTCAGCAGTTTTAGATTGGCTGGTGTGTAGTTGTTATTGTGATCTTTGGCCAAAAATATTGATGAAATGTTTTCCATTTTGGTTTGGTTTTCAGCTCTAGTGAGACTACCTCAGCAAAGTAAAGCAATGTGATCATCCTGAATCTCATGTACTTTGTGTAACCTCAACAACACTTGTTACATAAGAGGCTGGCTCAGCCGGAGACTCCTCTGCCTGCTCCTGGGCCAGCTTCATGATGTAGAGTGGCTCTTAGTACACTTTATGGTTGTGATATAACACTCCTCTTTCTCTCAGCTCCACTCTGTGCATGTGTGTTTGCTCAGAGGAGGAAGGGGACAGTTCATTGTGAAATAATAAATGCTTTTTTTAGCTGCTGGGACAAGGAGGGGGAGGGACAGTGTATTGTTTATTTTAGGTGTGGTTTTCTTTCTGTTTTTTTTTTTTTTTTTTTTTTTTTCTATGCTGCTCTCTACTATAATCATTTAATGTTCCAGGATTTTATTCAGATTTTCTTATTAGTGGGGTTGTATGGTAAAGGTAGAAATAGTAGAAAACAACAGTATGTTCTTTTTAAATTGTTAATACAACAAATTATGGTTACAGTTATATCTGATTATGATAGATATAACTGTATGTATGTGTGTGTGTGTGTGTGTGTGTGTGTGTGTGTATATA
>NW_019524886.1:608250-629757 GCF_002814215.2 Seriola lalandi dorsalis | reverse complement strand
TATATATATATATATATATATATATATATATATATATAATATTTTTACCATCAATTATAAAACTTTATATATAAAGTTTTATAATTGATGGTAAATAATATTTTAGTATATGCTTTAGTAGCAGATGCTTTCATTGTGGTGCAGCTCTTCAGTTAAAAAGTTGAACAGTGCAAAAGTAAAAAGATGGGAAAATTATACATATTGGACAGACAGAAAATTGATTTCATCCCTGACTTTGGAAATCAGCAGCCTGACATCCACAGGACTGGTGGAAGTGAGTCATACAGAGTGTGAGAGCAGCTGTGGTTGTCAGTGAGCCAGTCTGTATGGATTGACCTCATTTTTGAAGACCCCAACTGTGTGTTGCTGTTGTGTCCCTGACCGTCGGTGTTCATTTGTAAGAAATCAAGAATTTGCTGATAAAATCAATACTCATTCGGGGGGGGGGTGATAGTTGAAAATATGTTTTCCAAGTCATCTGATGGTTTCAAACTGCGTTTTTTATATTTTATGTTTCATTTTGTTTTTTCAAAATTAAGAGATGTTTGGGAAAGATTTTTTTCCTGAGACCTTATTAACCAGTATGTCTCTCTGTGTCTTGTCCATACACCAGAATTTTTATCAGAAATGCAGAGTCGTGTGTCTTGTCTGGAGGAGGAGCTGTCTGTGAAGGCTGGGACATTGAAGTCGATTCAGAATGAAATGGTGCAAAGCAAGAAGGAGCTCACTGCCAGGGATCTCAGCCTGCAGAGAGCTCGCGACGAGCTTAGCCTGGCACACACACGCATGACCCAGGAGAGTGAACGGGTAAAAACATACACTTCAACTGCTACTGATACTGCTGGTGGCACTACTACTACTACTGAAAACAAATGTGTTGCATACCAGTGCGAATTTTCAAAATTTCCCTGAAGCTCTGCTGTTTTGTCAAAATATAGGTGTTGGCCTCATTTGTCAAAACATTTCTCTTTGACAAACATGTTGGGAATATTTTGCTTGTTACACAATCTGTTATTATCAGGAACTTTGAAAATGTTGAGCACTTATTCTGTTCTGTGCTGTAAAACCTCCAGCTGATGTTTTGTGAAATCCAACCATTTGGCAAACAATATACAATGCTGAGGATAGACTGGGAGAGGCTGCCATTTCTCCCATTGTCTTGTTTGTTAGTAGCTACACAGCTCTCAAAATGTTAATGCTTTTTCTAATGTTGGAATATCAAATGCAGAACCTCAATCAACACACATTACAAAACAAAGTGAAAACAATAAAACAAATGTGTTAAAACACAAAAAAGGCGATAAAACAGGTTTAAGTGACTTATATATACAAAGAAACAAACATCCCCACAAATTTGACCATTTACATGTACACTTTAGAATAATTGAATATGTGACTAATTGCTGCACGGTAATTGCAATATCTTTAGCAGGGTACACTTGCTAAGCCAATGATGGTAACGAAGATCATTCATTCAGACCTTTATTTATACAGGGAAGGCCATTGAGAGCAAGCTCTCTTTTTCAAGGATGCCCTGAAACAAAATATACAATACAAGAAACAATAATCCAAATATATAAACATAATACTGACACCTGAAGTCTTATTGTCAGTTTTAAAGGGAGTGTGTTGTGTGTGTTTGTGTGACAGGCATCAGGAGCTGAGCAAAGGCTGAAGCAGTTACAAGAGGAGCTAAAGTGTCAGAGGCAAAATGCAGAGAGCAGCCGACTGCAACACCAACAGCGCGCTAAGGAGCTGGAGAAACAACATCAGAGGGTAAGACAGAGACAGATGGATGGAGAAGCAACTAAAGGAAGAGAGAGAAAGTAAAATTTTCACATTACAGTTGAATTATAGTGACTCACATTTAGTTGTGTGTGTGTGTGTGTGTGTGTGTGTGTGTGTGTGTGTGTATATATATGTGTGTGTGTGTGTGTGTGTGGCCTCGCCTCTAGGACTTGACAGAGCTTCAGAAGGAGAGGCACTGTCTGGAGAAGCAGCATCAGCAGGAGGTGAATAAGCTCAACCAGGAGCGCCAGCAGGCCAGGGCGCTCCACAATGCCCTGCAGGCCCAGGCTGACAAGGTACACAGTTTTGCACATAATCGTACACGTGAACAAGGCGAATAATCCCTCTGATATGCATTTTCATACAAATACATTTGCCCAGCCTTTAAATAAGATTTTATCAACAGTGGAAACTGAGGACCAAAGTTATAGTGTGTACATATACTGTTTCTTCAGCTATTTCCTGTTTCTC
This sequence comes from Seriola lalandi dorsalis, assembly GCF_002814215.2. Taxonomy (NCBI): domain Eukaryota; kingdom Metazoa; phylum Chordata; class Actinopteri; order Carangiformes; family Carangidae; genus Seriola; species Seriola lalandi. The sequence continues at coordinate 627,498 of NW_019524886.1, read as the reverse complement.
TTTTCCTGCTTTCTCTGTTGCTATCCCCTCTCCTCTCTCCTCTCTTTCTCCTGGGACTTGTACTATTTGTACCAAAGGTCAATAAACTTATCTCACTACTTCTCCCACGCTTGCTTCTTGTCCTTGTTGTTTTTCTCCCATTCTCTGTTTCACTCTCTTGCTCTCTTGTTTCTTTTTTCTTTTTTTTCCTCCCCACCCGTGTCCTCTCCGCTTCGTCCTCCCCTCCCCTCGGTTTCTCTCCAGTGGACAGGTTGAGCAGCGAAGGTAATGACAGTGTGACTGCGTTTGACGGTGCAGAATGCTTTGGTTATGGGAGCATGAAATAATCTCATAACTTGTAACTTGTGTGTGAGAAACAGTCCAAGTTCTCATGGAGAGAGGCGTGAAGGCATGACTGTGGGATGAGGGTGAAGAGGGAGGGAATATTTGTGTGAAGGTCTGTATTTGAGGCAAGATGCATGAATGCAGAGAAGAAAGTGTGTATGTGGTTTAAGACATAGTGTTATCATTTTTTCCCCCCTTTTTATTTGGATTTGTTTTACATGAAGGAATGCTGTGGTGTTTATTTTTATCAACAGAAAAGTGATACAGATTTTAGTCTTAGCACAGGGGAGAGCCTCTTAACAAGTACAAAAAAAAATGCCTGCACTTTTAGGCATGGTGTAAAAATTCAATGACCTTTTATTCTACCCACAATGCCTCTTAAAACCTTACTGTAAGCCCTTTGTAAACCACACAGATGCTATCTCGTTATATCTGATAAGGTGACAGGGAGTAAACACAACAGAGATACAGTGTGTGTTGAATCAAATCACATACAGCTGCTGATAGTGCACATTTCATGTGACTCAAATGACCAATTTACACTGCCTTTTGTGGAATAGGTGCGTACAGTTTCAGTCATGGGTAACCCATAGAATCTCAATAACTTTATAGACTCTCTTTTAAGTATTTCAATGCAGTAGATGGACTAGCATTGTGAACAGGAGATCATTACAGCCATGAGGAGACATTTGAATAAAATCTTCCAAAAAACTGGTATTTCAAAATGATCTGCTGATTTGATTGGCAGGTAGATATAATTTATGAGGATTGTTGCAGTGTTGCATTTACACAGCCCCTGCTTCTTCTCTCAATAATAATGAACTACTTCCGGAAAAAAGTAGTAAGTTACACTGTTTATGACATTAACATTTAATTTCTTAGATTTCTAAATGAATTGTTCTGGGCTTACTTAGAATGATGGGGTCAATAAATATTATAGAACAAACTCCAAACTAGTGACAGAGGTTGTTTCACTTATGACCATCACAAATACGTTCTCTTTATGTTTATAGTAAGAAATTTCCACCATGAGCTTTTTTTATCAGCTTGTTCACTGGTTCATACACTGTACTGTTTATGTTGCTATTTCCAACAATGATGTGAAGGTAGCATGACAGTAACAACTAATTTGTTGGATTAGTAATTGTAATGTGAGCACTAAAATTGGAACAGCAGCATTGTACACTAATTCACAGTAATGCTACCAGCGTACTGCTCGTGTGCACAATGACATGAAATAACGTGCAGAATTTTATATGAGCACTGATGGGAAGCCGATCAGCTTGTTAAGTCTTCATTAGTTTCCCCGGAGAGGTAGAAAAATACATCAGACGCAGCTTATGCTCGGTATTGATCACTGATTGCTCTCCTGCTTCCTGTTCCCTTCACTGGTCCTGATTCCTACGCCTACAACAACAGCCATCCAGTCTTTTATTTCTTCTTTGTTGTTTTTACCCCCTAACGATCTTTTTTCTCGTATCCCTTGTCTTTGTCATTGTCTTTGATTTCATTTTCCCTGTTTTCTAGCAGCTGCTGAGTCATAATATCCTCTATCAGTTGTCTCTACAGAAACAAGCATTGGACAAAGAGTTGGACACGCTGAAAGAGAAACTGAAGTGGACGGAGAAACAGCTGCAGGATAGCCAGAAGAAAGAAGCACAGACACAAGTCAAACTGACGGTAATACACACATACATGCTAGTGGTGGTCCTGAGTCTTGTGCGTCAATTATTCATTGGCTGAGCAGTGGGTATGTAAGGAACTCTGTAAATTTTTAAAAAACATCTCAATGTGCCATATGTCAGTCTAATTAATTATGAATCATGCATTTAATAAAGGTGTAGCATTGGGGGAAATTTCACAGAGCCAAAAAAGATGCGGTGCCTGATATTGCCTGATGAAATATTGAATCTTTATGGTAAACTGCTGAAATTGCACATAAGGAAAACTGGTGTCCTTATGCATTAGAAAGCTTTTGCTAAAGCTTTGCATTAAAATACCAGACCAAATTTTAATACAGCCACACTGCAGAGGAAGTTTAACACTCCAGAGTTGTTTGTTTGTGGAAGCTAATTACATGTATACCAGCTTTCAACATCGATACTAATGCTGCCTTTATCTGTGGCTTATTTGTATATGGTTTATTGCTATTGTGACGCTATTCTCTATGTAGCTCTACATGCATACGTTGTTAATCAGTCATTCCTTATCTGGAAGTCCTGCTGTGCAAATACAAATATTGCAGGTGCAACTAATAAAAAGGCACTGCTGGCAGAGGTGGTATACTTTCCTTATCTAGTTATTAATGGCCAAGTTTTAAAATGTGAGAAATTAAAGATGTCTTATCTGGAAGAAACACTCACAAGCAGATGTAGATGTTTTAAAGTCAACACACAAACCTTCCTGTATAACATTTACTATCTGCACGACATTTAAGAGGCCAATGTATATTGATAAGTTTCAGCTGAGATCTGATCTGTCCAACGTATCTGAACCTTTTGTACAACCTTTTTCAATCCTTACGGTGGAGAATTTGAATGTGTTTAAATCACCTCATTTGTATTTTTTACCCTCGTATTAGGAGGCAGTGCGCGAGGCGGAGGGTGTGGCACTGAGTCTGGAGCAGAGCAGGAAGAGGGAGCAAGGTCTAGAAGAAGAGGGGAGGAGACTGGCAGAGGAGAAAGCCGACGCCCTGCGTCTCCTCAAAGAAATACAGGGTGAGGAGCGAGATGTGGGAGAGACGACAAATCCATCAGTCATGGAATCTATACTGATAATAATTATGTTAGTTTGATATGTTATCGAACTAGACATCAGGTAGAGAGACTTTCTTTTTTCTCTCTTCTCCCCCCACAAGGGAGTTTAGTACAGAAAAAATAAGTCATTAAGACTCATCCACTTACATAATCAATGTCCAAGTGCTTGACATTCATGTATGCTCTACAGTATTTGCTGTGTTAATTCCCTTTTAATGTAGAAGCCCCGTGCTGCCACCTGCTGGTCAATGATATATCATTTTCTGTAATCAATTCCAGTAATGTTGGTGTTCATTCAAAAAAAAAAAAAAAAGACAGATAAACTCTTTATTTACTGCTTTTCATCCAGGTTATTATTTCTCGGTTCTTGTGTGGTCTCTTACAACTCACTATTTGTATCTCTTTCATTTTAACTCCAGAGCAAAAAGCTGCACCAGCACCCCCTCTACAACCCGTGCAGTTTTGCCCTGTTGGCCAGAGTTTCTCCCCTCAGCCTTCTTACACTCTTCATCCTCGACCGTCAGCTCACACCAAGAGGCCCACCGCTACCACCCGAGCAGAGCAGAAGAAGGAAGAGGAAGAGGGCGTGGATGAAAGGAGGGCAGAGATTACAGCATCTTACCCTTCTGACAGAGAGCCAGGAGAAGGCATTGACTCTGAACACATCACTGTCCTTATCTCCACAGAGTCTGAGATTTTACAAAGGGGAGGAAACAGAAGAAAAAGAAACGAGGAAGAGAACAAGAGCAGAAATGAGGAGATAGAGTGTGACAGCTCTGGGATGAAGAAGCACTCCACATTTGATCATGTACCCTCAAGTTCCTCTCATTCTACTACTGATGTTCCCAGCAACACCTCTATGGACGAAACGACACCTTCGCTCAAGCCCAAGCAGGGCAAAGCCTCCGAAGACCTCCAGAGGGAGAATGCCATGCTGCGTTCAGAGATAAAAGATGTGCGTGAAGAACTCCAGAAACGACTGGAGGACCTTGAAGCCCAACGACGGGCTGAGGCAGAAGCCAGGACCCGGCTCAAACAGCTCAGCCGCAAACATGCCAGCCAGGCTGTGGAGAAGGAGGAACAAGACAAGGAATGGAGAGCAGAGCTGGAGAGTGAGAGGGCTGAGACAGAGAGGTTGAGGAAGGCCATGGCTGCTTTGGAGACAGAGATGAAGAGCAGAAGGGAGTTAGGAGAAAAGAAGGAGAGACAGGAGCAGGAGGAGGAGAAAAACAAAGTGCTACAAGATAGAGAGAGTGAAATGATAGAGCTCAATATCCAGATGAAGAAACAGCTATCAGAGGTGAAAGCCCAGTTGGCTTTAGAACGAGAGGAGAGAAAGAGAGAGGAAGAGGAGAGGAACCAAATAATGAACACAGACATAGATGTAAAGAAGGAGCTGAGCACAAAACTGGCAGAACTTGAAGCTGAATTGGAAGAATTAAAGCGCAGCAGAAAAGAAGACTCACTGGAAGAGGAGAAACTCTCAGTTGCCAACAGTCCGCTGACATACCTGACTCTCCATGATGATGAGCTCAACTCCAACATTGTTCACTGTGGCAACAAACTCCTCCATTCTCCAGAGCAGCACCTCCTCTTCTGCCAGTCCACCAACCAACTCAACGTGCTTGTTTCTCAGGCGACAGAAAATCTCATTCAAGAAGGTCAAACAGTGATAGATCCTGAACGTTCACCTCTGCTAGATGAGGGGCGAACAGGTCAAGTGGCCTCTGACCTGGAAGACACCAGACAAAACTGTATGGGAGAGTCTTCTCTGTCAGACCAGCAAGAAGCTCTTTCTGACCTCCAGAAATGTGAGTCTGCCCCCTCAGGTTGGGCAAAAGAGGTGGAGCGTCTGCAGGAGGAGAAAGAAAAGGAGACAGAACGTGCTAAGCAGTACCAGGTTAAACTAGAGGCCCTGCAGAGCCAGGTAAATAATAGTGGATATACATTGATATATGAAGTTTGTCCAGCCCTGGTAAAACAATTTATATTTATAAGATGCAAAGAAAACAATTTTACATATTGAATCATAAGTAATTGGTTCACAAAGAGGTAATTATAGCCAAATATAAAATGTCTAGATGATGTATAGATGATCCCCGGTTCTATAACACCTAGAAACTGCACACGTGTAACTGCATGTCGGTCACTGTATTTATGTCACTGCTTATTCTGTATGTCACTTATTGACCATGATACTTTGGTTTTGATAGAAGAATGGTATTGGGATGCAGGAAAACATTATATATTTAGGCATTATTAAATAGATATCACTGATTAAAAGGGATTTATTTACATATTGTTCAAAAAGCCGATAGCTGATGGAATGGAAATTTGTGCCTATTCTAATGAGGTAGACCCACTGTTCTGATGAAAGCACTTTCAACTCTTTTTGTAAACAGCACTAGGTGTCCAGTAAGTTGACATGAGCTTTCTGCGGGGCTCTGACTTGATATAAGTGGTAAAGATCATTTAAATTTCGTTCCCAATATCTCCTAGTACACTTTTTGTTTTTAGACTGAGATTACCATATCGGCAGATAATGGCAGACGCGAGAATTGACTAAATAAAGCAAGTATGTAACTCATTGAACACTGAAAGTTTCCATAGGAACTGCCATCTTTGCTCTGTGGTGTGTAGCTTTTCTTAAAACACAGTGAAGTACAGGGTGTAGTGGTTTATTGCATGTTTTTTCTCTCTTCAGCTTTTTTTTTTTTTTAAATCTTTTTTTTTTCTTCTCAGGTGACACGTCAGACACAGCAGCTAACCATGGCCTTTGAGAAGCAGAGTCAGCACATCTCAGGCCTTCTAGCTGAGCTACAGGAGAAGGAGAGTGCCCTCCTCAGCCAGGGAGAGGAACTGCAGCGATGCAAACAAGAGCTGGATGCATTCAAGGCTGAAAAAGAGGTCAAAGAGGTCAAAGAGAGAGATGAGAAGTTGGCGGACACCATAGAGCTCCAACCGAAGGTGGAAAAGGACTGCGCTGTCACCTTTCACACTACAACCTCACTGGCAGTCGGTGACTCTACTGCACAGAGAGATGCAGATCAACCAAAGACTGTGACATTTGATGCTGAAACACCAACACCTGTTGGCAGTGAAGAAGACAGTGAAGCACTATTGTTAGGGGAACAGCGTCCAGGCTCTGTAGACTCAAACAAGACTGACAGTAACCATGACTCCGCTTGTGTAATGGAAGACGTTGAGTGCGTTCAAGATGGAGCAACAGAAGACGTGGTTGTAGAACTGCTCGCTCTGCAACAGGAGAATCGGCTGCTGAAACAAAAAATGGTGGGCTTCACCGTCTCAGACACCAGCAGCCTGGCATTACAGACTGTAAGTGAAAACCAAGAAGATCAATTCAAGCAAAGCCAAAACGCAGGAGATGCTGTTGTGTTCTGCTTGACGGAGCAGAGGCCACCTAGTGAGCAGAATGACATCACCGCTGAGGGCCAGGAGTCGCTACTGCAGAATGAGAGGAGAAGGAAGGAAGATGAAGGAGGAGATTTAAAAAGGGAAGATAAAAGGACAAGGGGTGAAGAAGAGCTGGATGAAGTATCTCAGCTTCATGTCAACCACCTAGAGGAACAGGTAGTGACCATGTGCTACATCTTACTATCACAGCAGTGATGTGATATGTCTTATTGAAGAAGAGAGACAAAAATATGTTGCTAAGTTAGTCAGATAGGCAGGAAAATTAAATTTATGATTTAGTTTACAATGTAGATGTTTATAATCTTTGCTAGGAAATTTAAATGTAATCGATCTACAGTATATTAAATCATTTATGAAAAACATTAATCCATTTTCTTTTCAACTGAATGTTGAGACATTCCAAGTTATCTGAATTACTTTACTTTACTATTTTTATTCAGTCCACCCTGTCTTTTCTCTCCTGTCCAGGTGGTGGCACTGCAGAAGAAGGTTCGGGCTCTCTCTGAGAAGACCCAGCAGCAAGCTGAGGAGCTTGTACTGTGGAGACTGGCCTCCCAACCAACTCCAACATTTGACCCGTTGCTTCCCAACAAAGATAACCAGGACAGGAGCTCTGCTGTCAGACAATCCCGCTCAAACCAGGAGCAGACTGATGAGATGACCCACAGCCAGGGTCTGTCGCCCACACAGGGTATTCAGGAGAGCCCTGGTAATGTAACAGTCATCAGAGAAGATGAGGTACTCCTCTCCTCCTCTTCCAACAAGCTGCAGGGCCGCCTGTTATTCTCCAGGTAACACACTCTTACAGAAGCAATGCAAAATGTGGCAGTAACATACATTTGAGTGTTAAATGCGTGTATTTAAGGTGATTATGTATATTTGTACTGTTTAATGTATGTCTATATAAAGGCTTCTGTTGTCTTCCTGTGTGTATGCTTGGAATAAACATTTTTTCTTGTTTTACCACAAGACTGCAGCACAGCAACCTTCCTGAACCAAAGAGTTTCCACTCCTCTAAAAAGACTGCAGCACTTCAGGAATACAATCAGGACACTGCCAAGATCGACAAGGTGATTTTTTTTTTTTAAACTATCACTCACTTACATACCAGACCATTATGCATCTGTGGCTCTTTATGACAAATAAATGCAGTCCATTTAAAAGGTGTGAGGACTGAATTTGTTTTTCCAGTGACATGATTTACTGTTTAATTTAATCACTGCACAGCAGGGCAGCTGAATCTGTCTACAGGGAAGCATGCAGTTCAGCATGTGGAAAGTTTCCAATAATAAATGAATAATGACTGAATATGTATTTATATAGAGCTTTTGCTACTTTCCTACAGTGAATTCCAAATTAGAAAGTTGTAAATCTTTCCCAATGATTAGGAAATTAAGCTCCAGTAAAATAAAGTGTCATATGTTTTTAGAATTCAAAGCACCTGTTTGTCCTCAGTGCTTGTCTTTAGGTGGGAAAAATGCTACAGTTTTCAGTTTAGACTTACAGTTATGTGCATAAATTTTTGTCTACATGTTGGATTAACAGGCCTGCTGTGTTTTGTGTCTTGATGCAGGAATCTGAAAAAGAAAACCAGGAGATCATCGTATTACAATGGTCAGATACCTGTCCAACACATCACAAAGAAAAGAGAGACAATGAACTCATCCAAATGTCATCAGAGAAAACGGGTCAACAACACGTTACCAAAGATCTCCATAAAGTCTCAGGGCTAAATAAGACCAAAACAACAGAGTGTCACCCAGGGAATCCTGAAGCCAAACCCAACGCTTCCAGAGCAACTAATGAAATAAACACCAATGATTCTTCAGGCAGCGCTGTTAGGACAGAAATGAAAAGTGTCTGCAGTCAAACAGAGGAGATATTTTATTCTCGCAGTGCTCCAACGGCATCTGAGCTCCACTGCGCTTACACACAGACGGAGGAAGAAGTGGATGAAGAAGATATAGTGGACTCCCCTCCTGTCTCCCCTGTCCCACTATTGGAAGGAGCAGAGTCAGCAGACAAAATCTTGTTTTCAGGTTCCTTCCCCATCCCTGCTGACCCAGCCCGTCTGGCTGAAAGAATCCGCCGTAACAGGACGCAGCTGTCAGCCGCCTTTGACGACACAGAGTATGAACCTTACGGACTGCCGGAAGTTGTCATGAAAGGTAACTATTAGCTGAAAAACTGAAACAGTCAGTTGGGAAAACAAAAATAAGCAATATGACATATTTCCATTTATGTTCCCAGGCACTGCATGATACTATGACAAACTTCACAGTTCAAGTTCTTACCAGACAAACAAATGACAAAAAACTGACTTTCTGACCCTGTAATGTACAGAAAACAGAAGTTCCTTCTGCCTGTGATCTTTTCTCTCTGTCTCCTCTCTTTATTTATTTTTGTGCTTTGACACTTAGTCCTTCATCTACTGTCCCTTAATCCTCTTATTCATTCCTTCTCCCCCTCTTTCCGTCCTGCAGGTTTTGCCGACATCCCAAGTGGTGCCTCATGTCCTTACATTGTGAGAAGAGGTTTGTTAGGGACAACTGTCGTATCTGCTCCTCAGAAAGACCTGAGACAGGAGGAGGAGACGGATTAAAACGCAGCTACAGGTAACCTCCAGAGCCCACCGAGAAAATTGACGTAGACTTTAAGTAAATTACATGTCCCAAGAACTGAGAAATTCAAAAAGCACATTAAGTTATAATAAGTAGCTTAACTGTACATATATTTTCTGAATAGGTTTTTATATTTTAAGACGACAGTATCATGGTGTTAAAGGTCCTGACAGGACACATTTTACAAATGATATTATTTAGACTAAAAGTGTTGACTCATACAAATAAATGAAAGTAAGTGTTTAGCTTTGAACTTCACCATATTTGAACCTAAACAGAGAGCGCACTGGAGATGAATAACTTCTGCCCACAGATTGTTTTATGTGTTGTTGTGTTCAGTTTACTGTTTTATCCTCTTTATCATTGATAATATTAGGGTTATATAAGGTAATACGGATATAGATGATGTGTTAAAATGTGTCTCCTTAGGAGACTTTAAAACAATCTCAGAACTTTATAAATCATTAATTTTACAAACTTTGTTATGTAATTCATTTGGCTTCTGAAGCAAATCATCTGGTTCAGCTGTTAAATAAAAGTGATGGTTTCTTGCCTCCAGTGGAGTGATCTGACTTTATGGACAAACCTGTTGTTATTCTGTATTTTTGTTGTTGTCAACAAATCACATTAAAACACCAAAACCAACAGTGTGGATTTATTGACAATACAGAAAATTAAGAATACCACCACACTTTTAAAAAATATAGTCTCAAAATTACTGTGTTACTTTGCTGAATTGTTATTGGAAGATTGTTCCTTTTTTTTTTTATTTGGTTAAGATTTTGGCTCTATTAAAGACAAAGATAATCTTACTAATTACATGCTGGTTGTTTACAGGTCTGGTGGGACTGAACTGAACAGAACTGATCACTGTGTCAGATCCACAGGGACACTCCAGTCACCAGCAACCTGAAGCAGCTCAGACCTTCAAACCAACACAGGATCAGTTAAAAAAGTGCTGTAGTCACCCACGGACCTCTATACACATGTGTTCAGGTAAAGGGTCCTGCGCTGACAGAATAAACACCTCCACTGTGGATCTAAAATGTCTTAATGGTCACTAGTTTATTCTCTAATTGCTGTGTGGAGACTTTGCTATCCATCATGATTCAGTGACTTCACACCCACCTGAATATTTAGGTGCAGAGGTGGTGATTTTAGTGATGTTTCTTGATGTTTCTTGAAGTTAACGACCACTGTTCCAAAGGGACTGTTTAGTTTTTAGTAACTTATGGGTCTAGCCTCAGCCTTCTTTGAATGAAACAGTGCCTACTTGACCTTTTTCTAAATAAGCACTTGTCTAGATAAGTTTGACTTGTTGTCAAAAGGAGTGACGCCAAGACAGGCCTGTTGTGAAAATGTGATGTATATTTCTTTCATTTTAATTCTTGAGGTGGCTTATTTATGGACACTTGAATGTGTGTTATTAGAGGACAACTGTTTACAAAAAATGTGTGAAACCTTAGTGGACGAGCGTGTGAGACTTTAGCTGTGAATATGAACATGTGTGTTCTCATCTTGATGTTACTGTTTGTATACCCGTGTGTGTGTGTGTGTGGGGGAGACAGAGAGAGAGAGGGCCGAGCACGTCTATGACTCAGTCTAACTTCCATTGGTTTCCGCTCCATGTATGGTGATACACACTGCGCTCCCTCTCTCGTCCCTTTGCTGCTTTGCTTCTCTGTCTTACACTAACGAGTGCTCATTAGTCATTAGCTCTGTGATGAACTTACCACGAACTAAACATGCATTTACTTTATTTTATTAGCAGAGCATGAGATGAATTCTGTTGGTTTCTTATATTTAATCAGATATAATTTATTTGATTGATTGACCATTTTTGGTAGATTTTGTTTCTTGCACATTTGTTACTGTGCCAGAGACAACAGTAGGACACATGTATGTACACTGTAGATTTTGTAGATGAGTTTGGAGTTCATGTACAGTTTGTATTATGCCCTATATCAGAGGATAATGACCACTCTGCTTGCCTTTAACGTTTGACTGGTTAGTGAAAGGATAGGTTCACATTGTTCCAAGTTCTAGTCAATAGTTCTAGTTCTACCATACTCACATGCCCATAGGTATGTTGAAAGGGCTACTGGTTGTTGTAATTGCCTCTCCAGTCTCCTGGCTGCAAAGAGATCACTTTCTAAAGTTGTTTTGGTGTCAGAGAGAGGGGACAAAATCCAGTCTTCGTTCTGTATAGAAACACACTCTAAACTTTAGTCGCTCATTTGAAACTTCAACAGTCTGAGTTCAGGCCTGGTCACACCAGAAAGTGGTACAGTGACTGATCTGCATGTCTGCAAGATATTTGGTTTGGAAGTTTGGTGACGTAATGACTATACTGGCCAGTATATTAGTCACAACAGCTCCTGGATTTTCTCTATTTTCCCTACTGTTCTGTTTATTTGACATTTTCTTCACCCTTGTACACCATTTTGTCCAATAAAATAGTTACTGAAGAGGGCAAATGAAGCTCTATGAGCTTAGCTCGGTATTTGTACCATTCAGTGGCTTGCTCCCCCTTTAATGATGTTGAAATTGCTTCAAGAAATGTTGTCTTGCAGCCCGTATGGACAGGAGGAACAATTAAAACAACCATTTTTTCTTTTAATATACGTAATAGCACATGTGCATTGTTTTAAGGATTACTTACAAAAATGCGACCCTATCCATTAAAACCTTGTTGTGCTGTCTTTAAGTGATATTTGAGATTATTTAATATGAAGGTTTGTAGACACGTATGTGTTAAAAGTGTGGAATGTTTTTTTTTTTTTTAAAAAGAGTTGTTCCTTTCTGTTCTTGGCTTGTTATCTCGGTTCAGAACAGAGTGGACTGTTACTACCATGACTCGATGCCATTGCCATGTTGACACATACACGAACACACACACATACATACACACACACACACACACGCACGCACACACACACACACACACACCCTCCCTTTCAGCTGCCTTCATATCTCTGGGATCTGTAGTTTTTTGGCAGTGAGGTGGGAAGGTCAGACTTTGGGCAGGGAAGCTCACTGTATATCTTGTTGCCTTGTTTTGGACACTTTGATGTGAATGTATCTGAGTTATTTTTGCGGCTAGAATAAAAGGCTTGCTTTTAATTTAACTGTTGTCTCTCTTTGGATTAATTTATCTTTGAGCACCTTTGAGTCAATAAGTCAAGCTGTGTTCTTTGTACTTCATATTTCATGTTGTCATGGTGTTTGACCCGCTGTCAGTTACTAATGAGTGCCATGGTCCAATGACGAGAGCCTCAAAGTGTCTAACTGGAATATCTTGGTTAAATCACATCAGCATTTCCGCAATTACCAAAGTCCTTTCCCTTTGCCTCTTGGTCATGAAGACATTGTTGAGAAGGTACCGAAAGCTTTTAAGGAGCAGACTTAGATCAAAGAATCAAAGGGTGTATTGAGGAGTTAGGCTTTCCAACTTTAGAGTCTGTTTTATTTCATGATGCAATTCCTCCTCAAGCACAAGAAAAATTGTGTAGATCATAACTCTGACTTTGAAGAAACAAGTGTCTGTTTTTACTTCCCAAAAAGACAGAAGTTGGAAAGGCGAAGGATTTACAGAACTAAGCCCCCCCACGTCCAGCTCAGGAAACTCCAGGCCCTCTGCTCTTCCTCTGCAGTGACGGTAGTTAATCACACTCACTGCACTGTAATGGACTTCACAGTCACTGACGCCTCGGCCCCTTCCTCCTCCTTCTCCTCCTCCTCCTCGTCCTCATCCTCCTCCTCCTCCGATCTGCTCTCTTCTGTCAGAGTGATGTAGGGTCACGAGAATAGGGAAACACCTTCCAAGGAGAAAACACACATGCACTTTCACAATATACACACACACACATGCCGAGCTCCTCGCTGAGTGTTGAGTGGTGACATATGGCACATACTGCATGAGGCGAACTTGGATAGCAACATTTCTCCAATCTGAAGGTAAGACATGCTAAATGAATTTCTTTCGGGGGGGGGTACTGAAAGTTGTAACAAGTATTTTTGTAAAGAGACCGATTGTGTTTATTTTCACTTTGTAGGCTGCTCGGATTTTAGAGTCTGTTTGCATGTGAGGCTCTTGGGCCTTTTCTCCTTAATTAAAGGTTACCAAGTGTAGTAGCAGACTGTCATACTGATTTAAAAAGAGAGGATCAATCCCTTGCTCCAACATTCCTGCCCATATAAATTCTCTCAACTCTGACACTATGGTAAACAGTAATTTAAGTTCAGAATTTAGAAAGCTATGTAGCTTAAATCTATATTTTAGAATTCATGCATCTGTGTTGGAAATATTCTTTCTTGGCCTTGTAGCCTCAGAGCAAAATGTCAGCCAGTTTTTTCTTTTTCTATGCTACTTCTGTTGCCCAAAACAGTCCTATCATTATTGCTGAGGATCAGTTTTTCCCAGTGTGAAACCAAGGAATAGGAGTTGTAACATGTGATCTCCTACTGACGTCAGTCTGGAGGCTCACTGTAAAAAGAAGCAAAAGGGGGGTAATTACAATCTAAAGGAGCTTTATTTTTTCTCAGCACTATAAATTCTTTAGTAGATACTACATCCTCTTCCACACACTGTCATGTTCGTCTCTGGAGGCTCGTCGGCTTGTCGGCACTGATAAAGGGGTGGGACAAAAATCAACTGCTCCTCTGCCTGTGACAGACTGTCATGAACACAAACAGGCCTTTTTGTTAACTGGCATACAGTAAGGAACAAAACTCACTAAAATGTAAGTGTGAACCTTTAACCTTTTGTTGACATTAGCTTTGTTTCCTCATTGGTCCACAGCTGTATATTTTGATATAATAAAAGTAATGTCAAAATCAACTCAATTTTTTCCTTACCTCTGACCTTTATTAATACCCATGTTTCCTGTAAAAAGAAGTGACGCTTCCCTTTAATACAAACTACAGAAATGACCATTAAGCATTGTTGTTAAACCAAATAAGGTATTTATTTGTTATATGGGCTATATATATATATATATATATATATTACTTCTGTTTGCCAAAAAGTCATTCATAGACACAGAAATGAACAGCATGCTATCCTACATAATGATGTTACCTATGTTTGAGGTTAATTAGATCCCAGAGTGGTCTAAATGCATGTCAGACCTCTTATGAACAAACTCTGATACAATTAGAAAAAGGTGATAGAGGTGATAAAACAATGTTAAAGATCCCGGACATGTTTTAAGACGTGTTGGATAAGAATTTCTGTGAATATGCAAAGGCATTGGAGATTGCTTATAGTGATCACGTCTGTCCAAGTCAAATTGATCACTATAAGCTGATAATTATTATAACTTTATAACCAAAGTTTTTTCTTTTTCTGTATTTCTCATGCAATTTACTATCTAATTGACATTTGTAAATATAAAGTAATGGACAGCTTTGCTTCACTAGACAATCATTCCTCCTTCAGCAGATCAATGTGAAAACAAACTGCACATACAGTACATCATTCTGCACAGTGAAGGTCAAACATCAAAGTGAGGTAATAATAAGCAAAACACAAAGTATGTTTTTTGAGCTGTTAAAAAGGGGCCCGGGGTCTCCAGAACCACAAACAGAACGTGAGTCTAGTTACAAATCGCGTTGAGAGGAGTGTTTATAGCTGCTGTGGATTTTTTTTAAGTTTCTGTTGTTCATCTCAAAGTTTGGTCAGATTTGTCACGCACACCTGCCTTAAATGTAAAACCTAAGAATAGCACATGTACATCTTCTCCCAGCCTTGTGCTTCTTTTCAAACAGCTCACCTCATGATTTATTGCCCCACCTGCCCCACTGTTTAACTTAAGATTAGATCACAGTCTGTCAGCCGCAGCTCTGCTCTTTCTAAGTCCTCACTCAATATCTTAGCAAAATATCAAAATATGCCAGTGTAGGTTTAGACAGTGATAACTAATAATATCTGTCAGTGTTGAAGCCAGGGGCAGAGAACGAGACTGTCCACACAAACCAAAGCCAGCGGTCCATTAGCACAGAATGCTAACAGTCAGCCAGACTCTGGGAAATCTCAGAACATTGTCAAGGTCCGTGTGGAGACGACCAGGGCCGACCGACCCAGGACAAGAAGCTCCTAAATCCCAGTCCTATCTGTGTGTGTGTGTGTGTGTGTGTGTGCGTGCGTGCGTGTGCATGTGCGTGTGTGTGTGTCTATCTATCTCAAAGGTAAACACAGTTCAAAGAAAACATTAAAAGCCAAATGAAGATAAGCGATTAAACATGTTTTCAATTAATGTCAAGATGTATGTTTGGACTCCTGGCAGAGTCTAATCGTTTGTGAGACCACTGGCAGGGCGGCCTGGTGTGTGTCAGTCCCTCCCTGGTTATTATGACAAACTCCCAACAATGTGAACATTCATTTAATGCCACTCATAACCCTGCTGAAACAGAGAGAGGAACAGGGAACTGTTCTGTTTAATACATGTCCATTTTACATACTTGGGTTTTGCCTGCATGTTTTTAATCTAAAGCAATGTGTATTTTGTCTTCCTTAAAAAGTTTTCAAAAGGCTTGTAGGAGAGAGAAATGGACCCTCAATCCTCCACTCCTGACTGGTCCTGAAGACACTGGCAAACCAGAGAGGAAGCAGAGGAGAAATCTACGAGAAATAGTGAAGGGGAAAGAAAAGTCAAAGAATTCCCCGTCACCTGATTTGTGGAGCTTTAACATGGGATGAGCTCCTGACATTAGTGACTTAAGGTACTGTCATCATCATCTGCTCAGTTATAAAACATTCTTTATCTATCACAAAAGCTGTCATAAAAGAAACCACAGAAAGCATCGAAAGTGAAGAATAGTTCCTTTCAATATTCCAATAAAGCTGCATTTGGCAGTGATCACATTGGATGCACTTATTAACACACTGCATCATCTGTTCAGTTTTTTGTTCAATCGTGGACAGAGCATATCTCCTCCCTAACAGACCCAAGTTTTTGATATGGTTTGTGTTTGGAGCGTTTCTGGGGACGCTCCAAGTTAAACACGCCTCAGCTTCAGTAGCGCCACACACTATGTCAGCATGACAAAGAGGGAACAAAAAGCTCTATCTGGAGGGACATGTTTGTTTACCTGGTCACTTAAAGAGCCAGGAATTCTGCTCAGCCTGTGAAATCAGTTATTTAATGTCTTCTGTGGCTCTGAGGAGTCCAAGTAAAATATGCCTCAGATCTCTAAAGCCAACATGGAGCTTTAACCCTTTAAATATAGTGCTACTTTAGGTGTGTTTTGGTCTGTGCTGGACTCAATCTTTAAACAACCTTGACAAATTATACATTGTTTGAAAGGTCCAAATCTCCCGATTCTATCTGTGCAAAGCATTTTTGCATTTTATATGACTGCAAGAGCTGCTGACAAAGAATGGGTTCTAACTCATGACCATGACTCCAAAGCCTTTTCCACATAAAAGGGCAGTAATACATGCCTTAAAACTTCTTATTTTGTGCTAAAAAAGATGAGGTAAGGTGACATTCCTACCAAGTTCATGCCTCTGTAACTTTGTTTCAGTACCTCTTCTACTCATTCTGACTTTATTATAACTAATGTAATGACAAAATCTACTGTCCTTGTTCTGTGCAAAAATGCATTCAGAAGACAATTTTGTACAAAAACATATGAAACTCTGGAGGGTACCCACTTGATTTGACTAACATAATATGGGTATCACTAAATACTAAATGTTTGTACCATATCAACTCTTCTTCCCTTCTTCTCACTTTTCCTTTCAGTAACTGTCTTTCCATAATCCCACTCAAACACTTTGGTTCCGGTTTGACGCACAAATGTATAAATAAAGGTTGTTAATATATGTCACCCTTCCAAGAACACTTGTGTTGTCTGTTTACATGTTTCCATTCTCATACAGTACCTCTCTAAAGGAACTTCCTGTTTATGGCCAGCTGTGCCCGACTGTATCCTGACTGAGAGCCCGACCAGATCCTGGCTTCTGAGATCTGACCTCTAACCCTGGAGGGGCCGGGGGGTCGACAGGGTGAAAATGCGGTACACAACCCTCTTGGCCCTGCTGACAGGGGTCATGCTGTACCTGGTGATGGGAGCGCTTGTTTTCCGCACCCTGGAGTTCCCCAAGGAGAGCTCAGCGTTCGAAGACCTGCTCAAAGCCAAGCAAAACTTCCTTGGTAATAACTCCTGTGTCACAGAGCTGGACTTCCACAATCTCTTGAAGGTATAATCTCATTACACAATCCCACTCAAGCACTCTGTATAACTGTGGTTACAACCCTGAAATATTACACAACACACACACACACACACACACGTCCATTTCAAGGCAGACTATGTTAACGTCCACAAAAACAGACCTGTAATCATTGTGTGTATGTAAGTTTGATATGGTACACAGGAAATCTGTTGAATATACAGCAGTTGTAAAGTACACTAGAACATAACATGTTTGGTCAAATATGATATATGCCAACATAATGCTAAAGATTCCTAGCTATGTTAGATATGCAACAAATGAAAACTGCATAAAGTATGTAAATAATGTTTATTTATATTCTACCATTTAAGAGCATTTTCATTTCATAAAGCAATATTATTAGTCAAAACTTACTTGAGGAAAGTAAGTCTGAACTCAGTTACCGAGGAAAATTATCCCTCCAGACCAACCTGTTCCTCGTCAGGCTCAATTTCAGGCTTAGCTTCAGGTCCGTCCCAATACCCACACTTGCAGTATCTGCAAGTTCCTACTTGTGCACCATATTTCCAGTTTTTGCCACAGAGCCAAAGTGCCCATTAAAAGTGCACGTGATAGTTTATCAGAGCTTACTTGGACACAATTTGTTGATAAGGACATCCTGTCACTCCCACAAATACAAATATTGTACATGGCACAATGAAGATAAGATTATTTGTTGGGAGTATCAGCCATACAGTGCTACTGTTACATTAGGAGGACAG
The DNA here is from genome assembly GCF_002814215.2 of Seriola lalandi dorsalis. NCBI lineage: Eukaryota > Metazoa > Chordata > Actinopteri > Carangiformes > Carangidae > Seriola > Seriola lalandi. The sequence goes on along the minus strand of NW_019524886.1, from coordinate 609,419 downwards.
TAAAAAACACACTCAGGGGCTGAGAGGATTGATATGATACAATAATATTATACAACTAGAAAATTCCAGGGAAATTTTGAGTGCCACGGGGGCTACTGCCGGGATGAGTACATGATTTATTTCCAGTGTTCAAAAGTCACCCTGATCATATTCTGGTTTTGAGAAATGTCTTGATATAAAAGACTCTGATACAAAACAATGTCACATCCCTCCATCATGTATTATGTGGGAAATATCTCATATTCTGTCTTGTTTTTTTTAATAAAACAAGAGGCAACATGTCTTCAAACGGGCATTTAAAGGGTTAAAATCCTGAAAACTAATAATCATTTGGTAGGTTTGAGCAGAACTGAAGTGGTTTAAGAGATTTATGCAAAAAAAGCAGAAAAAAATATTGATATATGATAATTTTATAGCATTTTCTTTGTGTGTCCTTTTTTGGACGCGAGGAACCCCAGACGGTACAAAATGTGTTACCAGTGTATAATAGACCTGTAACAGTAACTGACATTAGATTTTAAAAATATGTAAAAAAAAAGACACTTTCTTGCAGAAATCCATACCTTCAGCTGTAACAGCCAAAATGATCAGCAAATCAAATAAGAAAAGTAAAGAAAATGTCCAAAAAAGGACAGAGGGACCCCTGAGGGTTAATAAATCCCATGACGTTTTTTGCCATTTTTATGCCTTACTATACTGTGACGTTTTGTGCCTGACTATACTATGACGTTTTTTGCCATTTTTATGCCTTATTATACTATGACGTTTTTTGAAATTTTATACTATACTATGACGTTTTTTGTCATTTTTATGCCTGAGTATACTATGACATTTTTTTAAATTTTATACTATACTATGACGTTTTTCCATCCATACCTTCAGCTGTAACACAGCCAAAACGATCAGCAAATCAAAAAAGAAAAGTAAAGAAATTGTCCAAAAAAGGACAGAGGGACCCCTGAGGGTTAATAAATCCCATGAACCGCTATTTAAATTACCACTATTATGTTTTTTTCTGTGCTAAATTTAACATTACTGGGGAGGAGAGCAACGCGACTAGAAGTGACAGCGAGAGAGGGCTAGTAGCTTCTCCTCTTCTCTGTCTCAGCGGAGACCGTCACAACTTCATTCACTCTTTTAACAAAACAAAAAAAAAGCAACGAAGGAAG
>NW_019524886.1:608166-608230 GCF_002814215.2 Seriola lalandi dorsalis | reverse complement strand
ATGATGTTTTTTCACCTCTTTGTGCCTGACTATACTATGACGTTTTTTTGTCATTTTTATGCCT
>NW_019524886.1:592992-606585 GCF_002814215.2 Seriola lalandi dorsalis | reverse complement strand
TTGGGGCTTTACTCTCTTATGATGCTTTTTGATATTTTCACACCACAGTATACAATGAATTGTTTTTCCATTTTTATGCCTTACTATACTATAATATTTTATGCCTCACAATACTATGATTTTTTATGATATGTCACGGAGTAGTATACTGATATTTTATATACCTTTCTATACAAGGCGTTCATAATGCAGCAGCATGATGGTAAAATGGTTAGGACTATTCCCTCACACTGAGAAGGGCAAGGGTTCAAACCCTGGTTTCAGGCTTTTATATACTGTGACATTTTTGCGCCATCCTAAACTATGATGTTTTTTGATATTTATATGTCTTACTATACAATTATCATACAATTATGTTTTCATGACATTTTATGCCTAATGGACAATCTTTTGTGATATATCATGGATTAGTATGCTAAAATATCCTTAATATCATGCTATACCATGAGCTTGTGATGCAGAAGTATTGTTGTACAATGGTCAGGACTGCTGCCTCACACTGGCAAGGTCATGGATTCAATCCCTGGTTTGGGGCTTTACTGTCCTATGGTCCTTTTTGATATATTTTTTGCCTTACTATACTATGATGTTTTTTGCCATTTTTATACCTTATGATACTGTGATGTTTTTTGGCGTTTAATGCCTTACCATACTGTGACGTTTTTATGACCTTTCATGCCTTTATATACTATTATGTTTTTGTGACATTTTATGCCATACTATACAATGACATTTTTTGACATATTCAAGTCATGCTATATGATTACGTTTTTTGCCATTTTTATGCTCTACTAGAATATGACTTTTTTTGGCATTTTTATGCCTTACTATACTGTGAGGTTTTGTGCCTGACTATACTATGACGTTTTTTTGTCATTTTTATGCCTTAGTATACTATGATGTTTTTTTTAAATTTTATGCCATACAATACTATGACGTTTTTTGACATTTTTATGCTCTACTATAATATGACTTTTTTTGGCATTTTTTGCCTTACTATACTATGACGTTTTGTGCCTGACTATACTATGATGTTTTTTGCCATTTTTATGCCTTATTATACTGTGTGAAAATGCCCAGAATTTGGCTTCTACATGGCTTCAAACAACTGCAAATTATGAGAAAACCGTTACTTCTCTTCATAAACCGAAAAGACCGTGACAGACACTGAAGCCAGAAGTTTCTACAGTCTCTATTTTATTCAGATATTCCTTAAAATGAGTGAGGAAGCTCAGTGCGAAGACAGAGAGAGATTCTTTTGAAGAAAAAAGACGATTACATTAGGTGTCAATGAGAGTGAGACAGGTATTGCTGCCGGACTCGGCACCCCCGTTTAAATTTTGTCTGTCAAAGTTACATTTTATGAATCCCAACAACTATGTCTACATTTTCAGAAAGAATTATTCGTCTCCTTTTTACGGTTTGGCCGCGAGCTCGAGTTAAAAATAAAAATAAAGGTTATTTTTTACTGCTTCACGCACTCTAGCCAACTGACGCTTTCACTCTAACTTTGAAGAAAAAGTGATTTGCACTCCTCCTTTGAGTGCTCACAGTTTGAAAAGTTTACATGTTATGTAAAAACAGTTCCTGTCTTTTTGAGAGAGCAGAAGTTTTCCTCCGTTTTATAGTTTGAATCACATTTCTACGTGCAGGTATGAGAGAGCTGGGTGACTCAGCAAAAAGGTGCCATTTTGTCGAAAAAAGGTGGGTTTCTAAAGAAAATTCCAATGCATTTCTAATGCATTATTTATTCCCAGTTTTTTGGGAATAACTTTGGGAAAAATTTGAATTTTAACACCAAAAGTCATAGCACCCCTTGCGGGATCAAGACGCACGTTTTGATGTATATATTACCGGGGTTTTCTCAAAGCTGCGGGACGAGCTACGCGCCGAAATTTGGCGGAAGAATAATAAACCCGAAACAGAATATTAATAGATGCCTCAGGGCTCTGCCCCGAGGCACTCCTCTCAGCTATTCTAGCTGTAGAGGAGTGCCTCGGTACTGAGCACCCGTGGCACTAATTAATACATTAATTACATCAAGTTATCTAGATGCATATATACTATAGTGTATATAAAAAATGACATACCAGTATTTTATTTTGAACTGTTTTATTTATTTTATTTTTTAAAGATGGAACATATTTCTCAAAATCTCTGATAGAAAGAAATGTGATACTTAATATTTATCTTTACAGTGTCAGATTTGTGATGATATTCAGAAGAACAGAAGAACAGGGATGTTGTTTGGCATAAATAAATAATATTGATGGTGAACAGCAACAACATTTCATAAATTTAAACTTCATATCTGTTGATTATTGTCAGTCTGAAAACTAGCTTGTAGGTGCACTACCTCCAACAACTGGACTGGCGTGGCGCAGTAGACTGTGGTAAATTGCAGGATAAACTTTGCTCTGAATACTGCTTTAAAGGCAGTATTAGGAAACTTGCACATCAAGTATGTTATCTTGTATGTTAATGTTTGGCACAACAAAAAGAAAATTGACATTAATCAGACTTGAACCTATGATGATTATGATGTAGAGGTGATCTCTACTTAAGTCTGAACTCACATACACACAAGAGTAATAAATAAATCAGAAATGAACAAATAAAGCTAAACAAATCTATGTCAAAGCAGGTACGAGCTGATATTGTGTACAGATTTGTGTTAGAGGATGAATCTACAGTTAAATAACCTACATCCCCCCCTGCAGGAAGTGGTGTCTGCGGTGGACGCAGGCCTGGATGTGAGCAGCCTCCCTGCCAACTTCACCAGCCGCTGGGACCTGGCCTCTGCCTTCTTCTTCTGTGGTACCATCATTACCACCATAGGTAGGTGGCTAGTTCATTTTGTAAAGCACTTTATGACATTGTTAAGAAAAGTCATATATAAATAAAGTTTATTTATTTTCATTTTGATAGACTTTGAGTAGGTCGTGGTGATTAAGGAGTCCTCTGGTCTGCCTCTAAGCTCTCAGAGGAGTTTTAGTACTGAAAGGCTTTGTGAATTGCTCTTTTTATTCCTCCTACTTCCCAAAAAGTAGGACTGACACATCCCTTATTTTATGACATTTTTTAGTCTATTAATGACTGCTATTCAGTTTACTACATTATTATCTACATATTGTCAATATCAATATAGTTAACATGTCCTTTGTTTCTCTTTTTGGTCTTAAATACTAAGCACTTAAATCCTTGTGTGTGAACTGGACATTAGTATTAGTAGTATTAGTAGTCTGTGTGAACTGATGACCCCATCATACTCCTCATGTTAGTCCAAAAGACACGTCAGAATGGGGCTCTGGTTGACTGTAAATGGAAATTACCGATACAGAAAATGTTCACAAACTATAGGGGCACAGTCTATGTACAGTATACTGTATAAAAAGCTCTCCTAATTAAAATATCTTCTTAAAGAGTCTCTTTAGAACTTGCAAGCATATTGACACATGTAAGTAGCTAAAGGCCTTTGTGTTGTTTTTGTTTTTTTAAACAGGCTTTGGGAACCTGTCTCCTCGGACATGGTATGGCCAGCTGTTCTGCGTGTGCTACGCCCTGGTGGGCATCCCCATGTTTGGCATACTGCTAGCTGGAGTGGGTGACCACATGGGCACAGTGCTTCGGAGAGCTGTGGCCAAGATTGAGACCCTCTTCCTGGTGAGAATGGTCTGTCCTGCCCAGGAACCAAACCTCAGTGTGATTTACACCTGTCTGAATCACAGCTAAGCACCTTTGTGTATGAGGCCTGGACCTTGTGTTTTTTTTATTGCTGTCTCAGCAGTGAATAATTCTCAATTTTCTGATTATAAGAAATGCAAGAATTTAATCTCATTTACTGTTCAACTGGAATGAAACCATTAATCTTTAATAGTGTAGAAGCGTGTTCAGACTTGTGTAGTCTTGAAGCATATCAACAAAATTGGAGATTAATGCAACTAAAGTAGCTGCTTCCTCGACAAAAGTCACAAAACATGAACTGCAAATAAAATTTCTACAGACTATAATTTATTTTAAACCTGTATTTATACAGGGTGTGTGGCTGTTACCAGCACTGCCTGCAGACTTTAACATTGTGAAGGTGACACACACTGCAGCTGCTGCCCTCTGCTCACCACTGAGCAACTGAGCCTGTGTATGGCAGCAATAACAAGGTCACATATTTAATTCTCTATTCTCAGATGTTACCTGCACCTGTAAAGCCAAGGATCTTCAACCAAGAAACGTAAATATTTAAACAGCTTCCCGAAAAAGCTTACATGTGAAAGTTCATTTTTGACCATAGACATAGTAGATTCAAGGTCCATGGCTTCTTTTTTTTTTTTTTCCTTTTGCATTTCATCAGCAAATGAGGTTTTTATTCAGAAGCACGGCAGGGAAAAAGGTGATTTTTAGTTCAGATCATTTTGTCAAAAAAAGCTTATTTAATGAAACTATGGACTGATCATAGATTTTACAGGATATAAAATAACTTGTTGGTTGTACTTAAATTAAATATAGATTAATGGAATTAAAGAAATGACTGCAGGATACACCAACAAATTGCACAAACACTGGCCATGTAAAAAGTGTAGACATGATACAGTGTGTTTAGATACAGTGTGTTTACATCCACATTTTTCACCTTTTGTTGTTTAATTTCAATTTTATTCTTGTCCTCTTTTGTTCTGTTTTTAAATCACAACAGTCTTAAGTAATAATAATTATTTATTATTTATGCTGCCTCTGTGTTTGCTGTTTTCTTTCTCCCCCTGTAGAAACGTAAGGTCAGGCCAACCACTGTGCGTGTGATTTCAGCGGTTCTCTCCATCCTGATTGGTTGTCTTATCTTCCTTGCCGTGCCGACAGTCGTGTTTCAGAAAATGGAGGAGTGGTCGTTTCTGGAGTCACTCTACTTTGTGGTCATCACTCTCACCACTGTTGGCTTTGGAGACTTCGTACCAGGTACTGACACACAACCTCATGTGTGTCTCCTTTCAAACTGGTCAAGAGCAGTGGTTTCCAACCTGGGGGTGAAAACCCCACACAAGGAATAGCAAGGTGATTCTGAGAGTCACAAGATGATAATCAGGGAAGGAAATAAGAAAATCTAAACACTGCTTCATGAAATCCCCCCAAAAGTTTTTCCAAACTCTGCCAGTCAGAAGCTGCTTTTAGCCTTACGGTGTTTTGTGAATAAGGTTCCAGGTTTGTAGTTTTTGCTCTGTCTGTTTTATTTTTTTTTAGATTTAGTTACACCAACATTTCAAGGCAGCAGTGCTGATCTGGAAACAAATATTATCTAATTGGTTGAAAAATAATCTATAAGTCAAAGAATCAAGTTGTTAAAATTGAAATGTAATGTACATTTTTTAGTCTTTTGATGACTGTTATTCAGGATACTATATTATCACCTACATATTGTCAATAACAATATTGTAATATCATCACATTCCTCATGTTAGTCCAAATGATACATCAGAATTTTTTATAGCCTTTTGTGATCTGGTCCAACTACCTGGAGAAATGACTTTTTCAGAGACATGCAGGCTTTAAAACGCACAAACAACCCCATTGTAAGAAATGTCAGCTGAATCTGTAGGCTCATGCCACCCTGCAAGTTTTATTTAGTTTTGTCTCAGTATGATTGTTACTCAATAGATCCATTTAGAAATGTAACTTATTAATTTATCTATGTTTTAACAGTCTGCCACACCGAAAGTTCAAATTTGTTGAACTTTGACCTCACAGTGGTGCACTGCAAACTTTAACTCATTATCACTGCAGCATAAACAATTAGTGCTGAAACCATTATTTGATTAATTAGTTAGTAGTTAGTAGATTAAGTAGTTATTAACAGATCTCAAACAAAAAACGTCACTAGTGTTGTGGTTGTTGTTGTGTTAAAACAACTTCCATAGACTCAGAAACAGTAACCTAGGATTTCTGTGAAGCAGACCCCTGACGACTTTCCATTTTGGGGAGCAAAAGAAAACCGATTATCTCTGTGGAAGATCATTGGAACATCACAACACATTCAACCCCACTTTCTCTGTGTCCAGTTGGTGGTCCTGAGAGTGGCTCGTTCCTCAAGCCTCTGGTGTGGTTGTGGATAGTGTTTGGTCTTGCCTACTTTGCCTCCATCCTTACCATGATAGGCAACTGGCTGAGGGTGCTGTCTAAGAGGACCCGTGCTGAGGTGAGAGATATATGGTGCAGGAATTTATAGCAAGAGAGGAAGAGCTGCAAGTAATCTTGTTTAGACCCTTATCTTTTCTGTTCTCCTGCTAATGTCTCTCTTAGATGGAGGAGTTGAGGGCCCACGCCACAGACTGGACCCAGAACATCCAGAACATGTCCATGGATTTCCGGATCCCAAACCCTCTGGAGTTCAACGACCCTTTCCTCCTGCAGCGCCGGCGCTGGAAACGCAGTGAGCGCCGTCGCATCCGTCGGGGTGCCCAGTATACTTTGGGACACTGGGTTCGAGGGGGATCTGAGAATGGACACCTGCCGAACCGCTGGCCCGGTCTCTCCAGCTCCATGAGCCAGCTGGAGGCCCATTCGTCTCTCGAGAGGTCGGAGGTGGCTAAGCCCAGGCCACGGGTCAGCGTTGCTGGGCCCGGATTGAGGGTTAACCCTGATGTGAGTCTGCAGGTGGAGGGCAGGTCGTTTCCTCACCTGCTGGCCCGCTCATTCTCCCTCCCTGTGGCCCGCTCCACCTTGGAGCTGGACTCGGCAGGTGCAGCCATGCAGGGAGAATCTTTCTCTGGATCCGAGTCTCCTTATGACTCCAGATCAGAGGGCTCCTCGGTCTCCTCGTCCTTCATGGCGCTGCACCAGTTCCAGCACTACTGTGCCATCAGCACCATGGAGAGAGGAGGAACGAGAGCCGCAGACATGGGCACAGCACAAGAGAAAGACAAACTGATTCCAGCAGAGAAATATGGATCTGTAGCAACCAATAACCACAAACATACACCTGCCCCTGGCTTTTGCACAGACACCTCCCCTCCTGCCCCACTTTTCCCTCCTTCCTTCCCCCCAATCCTCCTTCCCTCCCCTCCCCTCAACACTGCCTCCTCAGCCAGCTGCCAGCTGCTGGATTTCTTCGGGGAGAACCTGGCGTACATCGACGAGTCCTCAGACACGCTGAGTGACCGTGCCCAGCCAGCAGCAAGCGAGGAGAAGAGGAGACGGCCACGAAAGCCCAAGAGGAGGAGCATGAGGAGGCAGCTGTCACACAGGTGGAGCCCTCTGCGGGTGAGGAGGCTCAACAGTGACATACAGCCACCATCCAATCCCCCTACACCACCTCCAGACTCTTCTCTTTCAGACCTACCCCAACCAGAGAAGCAGACAAATTCAGCTCCTGCACTCTGACGACCGCCACACTCGCAACATGGTGCCAATGTCGAGACGTGACAAAATGTAAATAGTCCAAAACAAGACTGTGGGTTTACAGCACACCTGACACTCCTACCCACACACAACATGCATAGCATATCCGAATCTCACTTTACAAGTCAGGTATTTATGGTTAGCCTTGCAAAGTCAGCCCACGAATGTTGCTTTGTTACTTTGTGATCTGGCAAAGCTCAATAGACGTTTGCTCAGGTCAGGAATCTGCGCAACAGATGATTTACAACGGCTTTCCTTCACAGAGACAACAACATGAACAAAGCATTTGTGACTCAATAAATGTTCTATCAGCTAGTCTGTCCTGAGACAAATATGCCTTTCAAATAAAGGAATTATATTTTATTTTGAAATCGACCCCACCTGGTCAGGAACTTTAGAGGTTTCAGTATTCAGTGAGTCACATCATTATCCAGACATCATTATACATAATTATCTACTTTGTTGATCTGGCTTTCAGTCACTGAGCTCAGTTGATTCTCGGCAGACGTATTCATCAGTAAATGTCAGATTTAAGCTGGCTTTGTGAGGCTAACTTTTAGCGACTGACTAATAGCTTTAAATTGAGCGCAGGGCTTCCCACAGTGTTTTTCAGCTGAGGTGGGCCTCCTCGCTTGAAACAACACCACTTCTGCTAATGTCAGAAAAATTAATGCACTTTTAGGAAATATAAAATTAAAAGGGAAAAAGAACAGGGAAAGAGTAAAAGAATGACTTTATACAGCAAATGCCATATATATTAATAAGTGCAACTGTTGTTTAGGCCGTCATCAACTAACTAAACTGATCGTAAGCCTCGATGCGTCAGGTTCTGGGTGGCTTACCACCTTGGCTAAAAAAATTCCCGGGGGAAAACCCTGCAGTGGGTGGAGGAACTGAACCAAAACAACAGTACATCAGTATCAAAGCACAACAGGGCCATTATTCACCCTCAGACCAGTGTCTGTTGTCTGTGTAATGCCGTCAAACAAGTCCTGCCTTGAAAACTCAAGATTGAAACTGTCCATTTGTTTGAGGGATAAAACAGGCGGCGAACTACTTCCCTTAAAGGTTCTTTGATCTGCTGCTTCATGAAATGTCTCTTGAATGTTTTAAGTGTTAAAAAGGGTAAAAAAAAAATAATCAGTCAGACCAAGTTACAGTCCACTGCTTTGTGTTGAAACGTTTGTGATCCTTACACCATGAAGAGCATCTTTGTGTGCTCACTTTGGATATAAGTGGTCAGAGCTTTTAAAGCAATGCTAAGGTTATATTTATGTTTGTGGTGTTTAACATCTGTACGATCAAATGTCCTTCAGTCATTGTTGGCAAGATTCTGCTTGTGACCACGTTTTCTCTTGGCTGACACAGTTTTTAATGGGTTTTTATCATTTTTAAAGACTTGACCTCTTTGCCACATAAATAACCATGCAGGTTTGTAAACATCTGTACACGCTTTTCAAGTGCTGTTTGTCCTCAGCTGAACTCTAGTTCCTCATATTGTCTTACAGTGACACATTGTCGTGATGATTATCAGACCTCTTAACACACACTGATATTTGACACTAACATGGCTCGTCTGTGCAGATGCCTGTTAAAAAAAAAATCATTATAACTGTTTTCTTAAAGGTTCCATGTGGAGTTTTTAAAGGTTATTTTATTTATTGAATTGTTTTCTAATGAGTGGGTCTGTCTTACTTTGCACTTGATGACACAATACACATCCAGCCAATGACTTCATACTATTCCACTGATCAACAGGTCACAGCTCATCACGTGAAAGAAACACTCTAATGCGCCGATAGAGGCGGCGAAGAAGACTGCAAGCTACTAAACCTGCATGTAAACAATGCAGATGTCAAACATTTAAGAGAAAAACAAGCTTTGCAAATGTTTTACGAGGGAGGTTTGTTAGACTTCAGGGATACACACAATGCCATTTGGTGCGTAACAGTGAAGGTAAACAAAAACTTTTGCCTGGAAGAAAACTCTGCAGGGCATCTTTAAGTTGTACAAAGCCTGTAGCGCCTATGAAGTGATGCTGGGTATTTTTAAGTGTGTTCACACTGGAAAAAGTGACAGAATTTCGTACATGCAAAACAGTGATGGTGGGACAGTTCCAGAAAGATCTTTGAAGACACATTTCTCTTTGTAAACTTCAACTGGCATTTACATTTTGAAGATGCATTTTGATTGATGTATTGTTTCCTTAGTATATAATGGTAAAGTATGTTAATTTCTTGATAATAACCCAAATAAGAGTAAAGTTTAGTTTATAGTACACACTGTATACAGATAGTATAAAGCATAAAATTGGGACACAGTCTGTTATTCCTAAACCTCTGTAAACCACTGGAGAGCGGTGGATGTGAAATGAACTGATTCCTGAACTCTGAAAGCCCTGGATGAACCCAGCTCTTGGTGGATGTGGGATAAACAGTCAGTTCCTGCTTACTCAGAACCAGGAGTTACTACATGAGGCTGTCGTGGCATTATGCCCTCTGCCAACGCCAAAATAAGTAACTGACTGAATCCACACTCAAATTCAGGCTCCCATATATTTTGTAATTTGTTGACAGAGGGCTGGAAAGAGAAGGATATTCACATGGTACTGTACCGGTGAGCTGACCATGGTCCATCAACTATATTGTCATTATGAGTCTGATCCCTGACCCACATGAAGGATGTTTTTTCCTCTTTCTCTACGTTTCTTTTAATCCTTCTTTGTAAGCAATAAAAAAAGAAGGTGGAGAGTCAGGATATTTGAATTGTGTCTCGCTGATGACTCATCAGTTTCAGACTAAAAATGTTGCCTTAAACTCTAAACTAAAATTTCAGACAGGGCACACGGTTAAGTGTAACTTAAATCGACAGCCAGTGTGGCGCAAAATAATTTACACATGTACAACAGTTAGAGTGGAATTTGCAGACTTCTTACATCTGTTTGCTAAATGTGTCTTACTACTTAATGCCTTACTACAACTTTCACATTTGCTTTGCTAATCCAAGTAATAAATTGAAAAGTGAATTTAAATTCTAATATCACTTATGCATCTTTGTTAAATCTAAACCGCCGTGTTATATTCTAAATCCCGTGATCCAGAGATTCATCGATCGGTAGAAAGCTGACTGGCAACTATTCTGATAATTATCAACCAAATGTTTCATGTTTCCAGCTTCTCAAATGTGATAATTTTTTGCTATTCCTTTTAACTATTTTAATCATTTTAATTTCTTTTCAATCATTTTATGGTTCAGACTATTGGTTGGCCAAAATAAGCTATTTGAAGGTTTCAGCTAAAAATGACCTCCACGTCACCCAACTACAACAGTAAAATGCTTTTACGCTACTTTATGAGCAACACAATAGTGCAACAGCCACAGGAAACATTTTTCTGCTTTTACTTTTAATACTTCAAGTGTATTTAAATCTAAGTAAGTTTGTATTTTTATACCAAATATTTGTCCCATCTCACATGGAATTACAAGACACCACTGTGTATTAAACAAAACATCTTTTGATAACACGTATCTAAAACAAGAACATCAATCATAATATTATATACACTTATCTTTCAAATAACATGTTCTGTTTCATTGTTCTCTGAATATCAAAATAAAGGAAAAAAATGCAACAATCCTGTTAAAGGTCTTTTTCCTCATCGCCCTGGATTTCTTTAATTAGCGTATACATATTTAATATGTATATTAATGATAAAACTCAAAAATATTTAAGTTGCACATTAAATAGTTATATTTAACATTTATGATATTTATGTTTTACATAAATTGAAAAATAGATATAAAAAGTTAATAAATTTAACTTTAAATATTGTAAATTTGAGACAAAAAAGTTCAGATTGCCTTTTTTATTTTTAACCAAAATGTGACGGAAATTGGTTGTTAGTTTAGTTTGAGGGCTGAACGATATGCAAAGTGCATTTTTTGGAATGGTCATTTTTGCATTTCATTTTCTCTGCAAAAAATATAAAAATGATTATCCGATTTTGATTGGGGCTTGCACCGAACAAGCATGTTCCCCTCGCATCTAAAGAATATGATTTGTAGGCCGGAGCATCTCTGTAGCACTCTACACCTTGAATCCAAGCAAATGAGCCTGACGTGACTTTAAGGAAAGAAATAACAGAAATGTCGCCCTCGTCTGTTTACAAAGAGAACAGCCAGGCCTCTGTGGGTTCGGCCTCTCAGCTGTTCTGTCCCAACAGGGGCCTCAAGTGCTTCTCTGCTCTCCTAGTTTGACTGCTCGAAGAATATGGCTTCAATAATGCTGAGGCCACAGATCGGTATCTCCTGTTTACTCCTGTGTCTTGTTACTCTGCAGCTTGTATAACGTTTTAGTTTGTGTTTATAGTGTACTGTTGCCCCGACAGCACTATTTTAATTCAGCCGCCAGAAATAACTAGGAACAATTTCAAAGTTGTTGAGAGGAATAAAGTATTTTCAAAACCTGTAATATGAGCTATATTTGACACGGACCATAAGGTGCATATAAGAAAGAGAGAATTGTTTTTTGCCTTTATCAAAGGCTCTCTCACATTAATGGTCAGTATGGAAAGTGAGGGAATGTGTCAAGAACCAGAGCCATCAATCATGACACATTTTTCTATAAGGAGGCTATACAGGCCCATGTATGTATGGCTTTGGGTGTGCTCTTGGTGAGGGTCTACATACATTCCCTCTCAAGGTCAAAGACACGGACAGAGGGGTGTGTGTGTGTGTGTGTGTGTGTGTGTGTGTGTGTGTGTGTGTTAGTGGGGGTCGATATCCACAGCATACTCCCCTCCCAAGGACAGTGGGACCCAGTGTGAGACAGAGGAAGGCGCTCTACCGTGGGATAAGTACAGGTTGGATATAGCAAGAGGTAGTTAAGTGGAAAAGACTAACAGATGCTGGGGCTAGTTTACTCAGGGGGGAGGGAGCCACACCACAGCTCAGGCACTAGCACCCCGACACACACACACACACACACACACACACACACACACACACACACACACACACACACACACACAAAGTGAGGCTGCATTCTCACTGTGGCTTAGAAAAAACAATTTTTACGGCGATGGCTAGAGAACAGTTTGTATCTCTTTAAGCTATTTTAACAGCAGAAGCAGCTCGGATAAAAACCTGACTCTCTTCAGTGAAGACGGACGTATCTCCAACAGCGGCTGAATTCAATTTCAGAACATTAAAGGCTCAGTTCACCAAAATTACAAAGGGAAAAAAATCTTTCTAAATGTACCTGTTAAGGCATCTAACCATTCAGATACTTTTGGTTTTATTTAGGTTTTTATCAATATCTATGCGATTTCTGCCTCTTTGCCAATACAATGGGAGTAAACTTTATTTGGGGTGCACAAAAATATCAGCTGTTTTGATTTGGGGCCTTTTCATTCCTTATTAAAAAATAATTTCAGTGAACAGATCCTTTAAGAAAATCCCAACTGCAAAGCCTCAAAAACTTTCTTGAAGAGAAGACAAAGCCAGACTCGTGCAACTTGCCAAATTATTGTAAGTCATTAAGTAGTCTATGAAATAAATAAATAAATGTATCCTGTTTTTATTACGTAGCAGACGAGGCGGGAGGCAAAAAAACAAACACACGATACAAACCAACACAATGACGTAAATTTCAGATCCTTTACTGAAGTAAAAAGGTAAAAGAACGAAGGTATCGGCAGGTAAATGCACTTAAAGTTTCAGTAGCCTATTTGTTTACTTTTACACTGTATCACTGGATGTTTATCACTGATGCACTGTGTGTATAATTAGTGTACTATATTAAATATAGACCCCTGCATAAGATTAAATTTGGGTTAATACCAATGGAATATCTGACATACAGGTTTAAATGTTTAAATGTTTTTTAAATACTTGGAAATCTTTCTTTAAATTATACAATATGTATAATATAAACACTTGCATTAAATGTAATGACAGACAGCGATACTGAAAAACAGTAAACTTTTGATTTATAAAGTTGGATATTCAATTATATTATGTTTTCTTTTTTTTCCAGATTATAATAATTATTTTTAATAAATTATTTTTTTCCTTGATCCACAAAGTGGTCTCAGACTTTTGGACTCCACTGTATGTGGCCTATATATAGATATTTCCCCATTTATACTTGCACTACGATATAACATATATATTAGCGCTGTTTGTGCAAATATGCAATTATTATTATTA
>NW_019524886.1:577992-587992 GCF_002814215.2 Seriola lalandi dorsalis | reverse complement strand
GTAAGGACAGTTGCCAGCACAGAAGTTGGCTTTGTAGCCTTTGGGCTCATGGATCCACTTCCAGTTGAGGTCACGCCTGAAGTCGATGTAGAGCGAGCGCAGGCAGCAGCCCTGGTCTGAGCCACTGAGACAGACAGAGAGACACACCATACACATTTCAACTCCCATCCTGGCCCAAAGTTGGGTCATGGGAAAATGACCACGGGTCACCGTTGAAGAACCAGCCATCACAAGGTAATGACCATGCAAGGCTGCCAGAGTTTTCCCCTGCAGCGTGAGGTAGTCTAAATACAACACTGCATGCCTGTTGGCCTGCAGTCTAAACACAGGGTCAATAATGTTTGTTTTGTCACACAATAGTCTGCAAAGTAAGTTTTGGGTCAAAAAAAAAGAAAAAACTGAAATCCAACGCCCACCACAAATTCATTTCAGAATTATAAAACTACAAATCCTGGAACAGTGTCGGTGCTGTCAGTCAGTCACACATAACCACACACATGCGGCTGCTTTGCGGCCTACCGGGAGCAGGTTGTGGTGTCTGTGGCGGCTGCCCTCTTCTTGCGGTTCTTCTTGGCCGGGTTGTCAACTCTGTCGCTGGGCAGCAGGGTGAGGATGAGGTGTGGCGTCTTGGTGCTGAAATCCGCCTGGCCTTTAACCTGACCGGGTTTTCTTATCCGACGAAGCTGCTCGTCATCCACACCTGCGGAGAGTAGAGTGCAGTGGTGAAAATGTAGCAGTAAAGAAGCTCATTAAAATTAGCTCCAACTTTACCAGCTGAAACATTTAAGTTTAGTAACATTTTAAATGTAGAACTACAGTAATTCTACACTCTGGCACTGTTACTAAAGTAAAAGATCTGATACTAGATAGTTGTCCCTCTTCAGGATTGTAAAACCTTTTCAAATGAAACAATCTGAGAGCGGCACATGAATCATTAGTGGAACTGAGATATGCAACCTGTTGCAACACTGCTTTGTTTTAAAGCCAAAAAAGTTGGGAAACACTGACTTTCATCAGTTTGCATAATTTGAATGGCAGAAAGAGTAATTACCACAAATTCACAGATTCTGTTTGTGAATTTCTTCTAGCCATGGTTTTTACACTTCAGTTTGTTCACTTCGTTATTCTGGACTAATCTTGAAGTCCTATACATGAAGTAGTTGTTTCCAAGGCTATGAATGATGTTTTTGTATCTGATTTTTCTTTCTGAGCTTCAGGAGTAAAAGTGCTCAAAACAAGCCCTTGCTTGTTTCACAGCAGTATCAAAAGTCGATTTTTTTTTTTCCAGGTGTGGAAAAAAAAAAACCTGACTACTGAGTGTAAATCATGAGGAAGGTGCCGTAATTTGGGGCCTAAACGAAGCAACACAGACAGTCTGGTATTCAGTAGTATCACAGTGTGTGGAGGAACAGTTTCTCCATTGTTCAGTATCATAGTCTGCGAGCGAGTCATGAATCATTTCTTACAGAAGAGGCTCCACTTCGTCTTCACATTTAGTGACCTGCAGGATTATTGCTGTGCCAATTAATCTTCCACAAGTGCTTTTAATGCCCTTACAAAGAAATTTACAACCAACCTAATAAAGCTACATTTCTCATCTGTATGGCTACTGGGATGAAACTGTTTAATTACACTTATGACTCGGAGGTGACCTGAGCCTTAAGAAAGCTGCTCTAATCCTCCACTACACATATGCAGATACATAATGTGCCAAGACCTGGCGAACATGATGCGCAGTGACAACAAAAAAGAACTGCAACAAACCTGCAAACAGGGCCTCCAGTTCCTCACTCTTGTTGGGAACGATGTTGTTGGTGGATGGGACGAAGGTGCAGCAGGGACAGTGGACGCCCAGCTTCAGTCCGAGATTATTCTCTGAAGTAGGAAAAAGAAAAAAAGACGCATGTGAGGACGAACGATACAGACACAGTTGTATAGATCATCATGGGAAATGTGCGTCTGGTGCTGAAGCTGACCTGGATCTGACACCCAGTCCTTAACAGTTTCCGTGACATCCACAGAGATCCAGGACCCCTTCGCCCTCGGCTGCACGGTGCGGGAGTCAATGTAACGCTGAGTGGAGGTGCTCTCTTCATCTGGCTTCAGCAGCTGACAGAAAAAACACAGAAAAACAGCGATGGAGCGGAGGTGCAGATACACAGTCCGACTGACACAAGCAGCGCATTGTAATGTTTTGCTTTCTTCTCCTCTCGCGGACAGTAAATGTTATCATTTCCACTGTGGAGGCAGTTGCGCAGAGCGTAAGACTGTGTCATTGCTATAGCAAATAATAATCTGCACAACTTTAATCAGGCATGTAAATTATGTTACCTCACTTTCCTGGGGATAACAGTTTTATGTAAGAGGTGTAAAATGTCTCCCTGAAGCCAACATATAAATTCAGCTGAACTGGTGAAGATTTAGTGTCGTAACAGTCTTAACGGCCTGATGCCCAAAATCCTGAAAGGAGAAATCTATACAAAAGACAGTTATAAATGGTTTTATTGATCACATCATGAACATTATTTTTCACAGAGAAGAAACAAGTGAGAAATATTTTTTCAGTGGTTTTGACAAGACACAACCCCTGGGTCTAGTTTGTTGTAATAAAATGGGACAAATGGAGCCTGATGTAATTTTGAAGAAGCATAGATTTAGTGTCTGATTCATAATTGCAGGTTTTATTTGGATCCAAAAGCTTAAAAAAAGGCAAAGCAGTATCTCAATGATGTTGCTGATTACATACTAGTTTTGTGTTTCAAGGTTGTGCTCTCACTTTGAGCCTCATCCTGGTGTCTTACTGTTGTTTACCTGATAGATCTCCACTCTCTGCTCTGAGGCCCGGGCCTGCGGGTTGGGAGCTCTGAAGATCCTGAACTCAGCCTTGACCAGGGTGCTGTTGGTCAGGTCGACTCCACTGACGTCAAAGTGGACCACTCTGTAGTGGGGGCTGGGTGCTACTGGCTGCACTGCATCTGGATGGAAACACAGAGGATGACTAATCCAACAACATCTCCTGCCTTCTTAGACAATGCTTTATTTATACTATTGGTTAAAAGATCACTGTGGGACTGGTGCATTGTCTCGGACATAATTGCTGCTGATGAGTGCCTTGAGACTAAATGACAGGTTTAGGTACAGTGAGTAAATGTATTGCACGCTTAATATACGGCCAATCATTGCATCAATGTGTTTTACTAAAACATCACCTACCACTATATAGCTGCTCTGAAGGCCGCAGAGAACTGAGCACCTTGCTCAGACGTACGTCTACAGAGGCTGTTGAAGGACAGGGGCAGGATAACTTAATTTCTCCACCCCTTCGTCATTTTCCCAAACCGCTGCTTCTGTTTTTATGGGCAGTAGTGCTGCAGCTCCCAGCAGCACTCCTGGTTTAAACAGGCTATGACAGGCAGTATTTCTGTTGATGTACTGTCTGTGCAAATATTGTAATTAAGCTAAATTCTAAAGTACTGATGCTTTATTTTAGTATTTCCATTTTATGAAACTGTACTCAATTTCATTGGGAATATTGTACTTTTTATTCAGTTTGTCGGCTCTGAGAGCTTCAGATATTAGTTTAATAAATGTACAGACTATATTTTAAGTCCCACTATTTAGTATTCATAAGCAGGACATAAACATTCAATAAAGTCTTTAACACACTATCCATTCAGGTATTTCTGAACAACTACAAATGACAATAGTAAAATATTGTAATCATATAAAATATGTCTACTACATATATGTTGTAATTGAAAAATACTGTACATTAATAATAAAAATGTCAGTATAGCTGCTATTAATGTGTTATAAATCATTGCTTATAAATACTAAAGAGGGGGGCTTAAAGTTAAGTGTTACCCACATGCATTAACCATATGAAATGTAGTGCATCCCAACAGACAGAGCTACACAAACATGTATGAAGTAAACAGAACCAACTGCATCAGGTACAACATTAAAGTGGTGCTCATGCATCAGTTCATCAGCAATTTAACCAGCAGGAATGGACCAAGTTTATTTTTCAACAAATCAGTTTTGCTGCTAATGCTTGTAAAATGGTGTGTTTTACATATTGCTACTTTTTCTTAAGTAGGATCTGGATACTTCTTCCACCACTGAGTACTTTGAAGACAGCATGGAAGGTAGTACCAATGGAAGTGAAGTCTGTGTCTACAATTAACTCAGCTCACTTTATTCTTGACGTGTGGCCCACTGAGGTAAGAAGATAACAGTGATTAAACATAAGTCTATAAAAATAGACTACTGCTACATATCAGTGGTTCCCAACCTGGGGCTCGGGACAACAGTGGGTTCCCAAGGTGTATCTGAGGGGTCACAAGATGAACAAAGGGATAAGAAAAAATATATTTGCCACACAAAATTATAGAGTCTTTCTTAACTTCACTCCAGTGTTTGATTGTAATGAAGCAATCTACAAAGGAAAACTTGCAGCGGCTGCTCACAAGTTTTAACTTTAAGGGGCCAGAAGCTAAAAGGTTGGAAACCATCATTGCCTATTCTACTTAGGTTCATTTTGGGCCCTCTGAGGCCCCCGGACCACACATTGAGAACCTCAGCCATACCTCACTCATGGACTCACTTGTGTCGGTGCGCGGGGGCAGCATGTCAATCCTCTGCACTTCTTTGGCATAATAGTCCTCCTCGCTGCTCTCGCGCTCGCACGCGGACTCGGTCAGACGCGCGCGCTCCTTCAGCAGCTCCCGCGTGCTGTTGTACAGCAGCATGACCTCCGGGGGCACCGGGGCAGGCGGTGGGGCCTCCTCTTCTTCCGGCGGGCTGCGGATCCGGAGTTTACTGAGGATCTGTCCGCGGACCGCCTCGATGCGCCGGGACTTCTGTGCGTCCAGGTTGATGGACTGGCACGTGTTGAGCCCCTCCACCAGCAGCACACCGGAGAACCGGAGCAGCAGCAGCAGCGCGAGGCGGGGGAGCCACATTGTCCGGTGAGGAGACGGAGAGAAATCCAGCTGAAAAAAAGGAAGGTCTCTGCGGTGGACTGCAACTAAAGCTGAGTCTCAAAGTCAAGCACCAAGAAATATGCGCGTAAAGTGATTTAAATTTTAACCTGAGGGTTAAACCAATGCCCCAAAACCAAAAAAATCCAATATCCACTTCAAACAGGGTATTTTAGTCAAAACCGCTTCATGTGGAAAAGGAAACCCACATCTGCTGACTTCACATTTATTCTGCTAAGGTAATTTTATAACATACACGCGCCTGCTTATTTCAACACCAGACAAATAAAGCCGCATCGTCACTAATTCTTTAGAGATTACATTTAAGTTAATTAGTCTGAAAGGAACTATTCTTGTAAAATCCGTGCTTGATTGCCTCTAAACACTAAATGATATCACACAACAACCAAACTCCACTGGGAAAAGCTGAAATTTAGTGACTGGAAATTTGGCTGACGCCTCGGTCCCAGTCTGGTGCGCTCAGAAGCTCCGGTGTTATTCCGTGCCGGTGTGCGCGCGCTTTCCGCGTGTAAAGGTGAAGAGATTTAACTATAGTCTGTCCGTTAAATTATGGTTTTATCCGTCTCCGTCGTCCATCCTCTGAGAATTCAACAGCCTTCAGGAGAAAAGAGTCATCACAGGAGCTCAGCCCATGTCGCAAGCCCTGCAAAGAAAAACCTGAGCTACTCACTTCATCTGAAGCAGCAGGGTTCCTCTGCTTTTACCTCCGAAAGACCCATTTGTCGAGCAAAAAAACTGGCCCATACCCGCTTCCAGAAAATCTAGTTAGAGCCTTTAAAAAAACTAATGAGATCCTCCCATTCCCTGTAATAGGTAAACAGAAAGCAGCCTGCACCAAAACGTAGGAAAGAAACTGTTGATTTATGTTGGAAAAACCATGGTGGGCCTGTTAATCCCCCTCACATAAACATCAAAACACGGAAAAAGTCAGACGACATAAAAAGACATGACGCAGAAAAATATATGAAAGAAGTCCTTGTGCTGTGAATAAAAAAAAAAAAAAGAACTTTACAGTAAATTACAGATTCCCGGTTTAAATGAGCTCCAGCCTGATGTCTGCTGGGCTGAAAGCGCTTTTGAAAACACTGAGACCTGCTGCATGATGTGAGTCCATTATTCTGCAGATCCTCTGTGAGAAATGCACAGAGCCTCAGACAGAGGGAGTCTGGGAGGGAGGGAGGGACTGGATGTGGAGAGAGGTGGTGGTGGAGGTGGGGGCGGGTGGCCACCAAAGTGAAGGGAGTGTGTGATTATGTAGGCAAGAGCCATCTTCCTCTCACATAGAGGACGCACGCGCGCACAAGCACACTTGCATGCAATTTCTTTTCCCCACAAAAATGCCTGCACCACCCTCTGTCCGCAGGTAAACATCTCCTGACAGAAAACCAGGCTTAAAGGACTAATTCTGCATTTTGGGAACTATGCATTTAACCATCTCTGTCTACATGAACCAGAACAGTATTTCCATCAAATTAATGTAAAACTACTGGGCGTCATCATGATACCAAATATTATATACATTTCTCCCTTTTGGCGTCTGATCACAGAACATGTGATTTTTGCTATGGCAGAAAGAAACATGCAATTTAATCATTTGGGTTTTAAAGCCCAAAGTTCCTGAGAATATTTATATGCTGCGTGTTTTTGTTGCACATCCGGGTCCAGTGGGTTCACACCCCTCCAGGACTGTCAGGAGCTGTGAGCTTCACTCTGCTGGGCTTCTGTTCAACAGTGATTGATATTTTCGGTGTTATTCAGTCTTTAACGAAGGTGAGAGAAATGCCAAGTTCTTGATGATTACTGGATTGATAATTGCAGCATTTCTTTTTTAAATTTCCAGATACAGGTCAAGAGAAAGAAGTGCAGCAGAATGACGGTCACAGTTTGGGTTATCAGAAAGTGAAACTAAATATGCCGCATCTAAATATTGTCAGGTACGTGGTTTTTGTTTGACCAATTTTAAAGACTGATCAGTGTTCATAGCAAAAACCACTCCTATAAACATCCAAGCAACATGCTGCGTTCATGACAGGTAGGAGTTATCGCACTTATGATTCAGTGTTCCCACCAACTTCCAAGTTGTAGCCGACACTGGAAAACTGATTTTTCTGAAAGCTCCAATGTTTACTAACACAGAAGTGCCTGAAAACAAAACAAATATGAATGACCAAAAAGTATATACAAGTTTCATCAAAATAAATTAAATATTAACACTATTACAGTGAATTCAGCTCTTTTTTGAAAGAGCAATAGAATTTCATGTGGTTTCACTTGGTAAGAAACTGGTTACTACAAGGTTAGCATTGTGTGAATGAAGCATTATGTTGTCGACCCACAACCCTCACACAACGGCCTCTGTGATCGCAACAAAGGGTCGAGTTGTTGGGTGACGTGGACGATCACAAGTCGTTAACACGAGAATCTTTCCCATGTCTACCAAACACTCCACATGACGCCAGTTATAGCTTCATACTTATGCGAAGACGACCGTGGGTTTCGATCTTTGCCAGAAAGCCAAGAAACACATTTCCCAAAATATCAAACTAAAATCTTTAAGCATCAAAATGTTAAGATAAAATTATTAGTCCATTCCAGCGATTTCCAAACGCAGCTTTAGTCAGGATCTCTCTGGGATTTCCAGCTTCGACTCACTCATGCTGACAGTTAAAGGCTTATCCTGATTTTATTAAAATCACTCCACAGAGAGCCCATCCCTTTATATCTTTATCTTTTCAAGCTTTCAATCCAGCTCCTTTCTTTCCTCTCTGTTCCTCTTCGGTCTCATTGTTAATTACAGTTCAGAACTTGGAGAGGACTGTTAATCTGTCAGGGGTGGCTTTTATTGCTGCTCTGCTGCCATCCCATTATACCGTTATTATAGTTGCGGGTGGAGGCCTGTAATTGCTGTAAGTAGAAGGGAAAGGTAGGAGAGACTCAGGCTGCCTCAAGGATTCTGGGTCAGGGCAAACCCCCCCCTTCATCGTCTGTCCTGGCAAGGTTTCTAAAAATGATAACACTGACTGCGAACAAACAAGCTCCTGTTCCAACTTGACTGCCGCTGCTGCACCATCTCACACAGGCAGAAACTACTGGAGAAAACACTTCATTTGTCTTTGCGGACCTCAACTCTTTCTTTCAACAATGTTCTTAAAAAGATCAGGCACACTGTGGGGAATCTCGGGTCACAGGAGCCCGCCCAGGTAGAGTGGTGTGTGTTTGTGTGTGTGTGTGTGTGTGTGTGTGTGTGTGTGTGTGTGTGTGTGGCTTAAAAGAAGAAGAAGAAGAAAAAAAAAAAGAAAGACTTCCTCAAAAACAACTTCTAGCCTGTCTGCTTTTTATGCTTCTTTTCCTCAAGGCCAAATATAGACAAGCCACTGCCACGTCATCTGGTCCTCAGCACTTTCTTAAACATTGACAGAGGGCGAGATGGGGTTCAGAGCCTCAGCACACACAAGCGGGGTTATATTTTAGCATGTCTGTAATATAACTGAATCCATATTTTCCACAAAAACCTGAAACCATTTTGGCTGTCATGGAAATCAGGACAGTTTTATTGAAAAAGAAAAAGAAAGAGCCCGAACAGTTACAAAAATAAATACAGATAAAAGCACTGGGGGTTAGTCTCGGGGAACATTTCCATCCATTACTCTTCAAATCTTTTCTCTCCATTGGCAGCATCAGCCACTTAAAATGTCATAACTACAATCAACCAAACAGTGTGGCCTATTTTCTCATGGCACCAACTCAAACCAGCGTCCAGCCTCCCTCCTCTCTCTCTCTAAATACACACAGGCCGATCTGAGTGACAGTTTGGGGAAAGGAACCATTGGGCTGCCGTTTACACCTCGTCTTCGTTCAGCAGCATGTTGGGGATTCCTCTGGAGATGGGGAACTCTCGTCCGGACTCGGGACACTGCAGACAGCCCTCTACCACCTCCACCTGTAACACAAACGGACAGAAGGTGTGAGACCACCACTAGATATCATCACACTCTACTATATGGCTGAAACTGGACACCTCTGCTGGCACGCTTTTGGTTTTTGTCTGGGTTACATGGTTTGGCCTCAGCCCCTTGGTTCCAGTTAAACGAAATCTTAATGCTGCAGCTTACAATGATATTTTAGACCACTGCTCCCAACCCCCGGGTCATGGTTTAATGATAATTATTAACATAATTAAAAAGGGCATTTTTTTTCCTGTAATTATCTTGAACTTGGTGCTGTCTCTGCTTCATTTTTCTGCATTCATCTCCACACTCCCAACAACAATACACTGATTTTTAACTAAAATTCATCTTCTGTATCCAAGGTAACCATGGGCTGGTTACATCAACACCTTTCAGCATTCAGGACTACATGAAATCCACCACCACCTGAATCTTACGAAGAGGTTTATCTGAATTTAGATTTTCATCCAGTACATAACAAAGACCAAATAAAATTAAAGGTTCCCTGTAGAGTTTCTGGCCACTAGTCGAGCTATGGAGAAGTTTTTTCTTTTTTAACCCTGTGAAGGCCACGAGAGCATATGCTTAATGTGGGCCAGAGAGGGTCAAGAGTGGACCCTTGTTTTGATAAATGGTCCAATCACTTTACACTATTCCAGTGATCCACCCCTGGCAGTTATATGTCCTGAAATGCAACACTTTGCTAAAAAAGTAGTATAGTATAATGAGTATAGTAAACACTGATGTAAACGATGCAGGACTGAAAATAAATCTGTTTATCAAACTTTTTGTGAGAAAGAAAGTGTATTCAATGTGTTTGTTAGACTTCAAGGATACACACAATGTTTTTTCTCCACACGCCACCTTTAAAGTTAGTTTCAGTTTAGTTTCATTTAGATCCTCGTCCATTTTCCGCTCTTTTCTTTCTCTCTCTCTCTCTGTCATTTTCCAACTTGGTATCAAGGCCAGTCTGCAATGACACTGTCAGAATAAAAACAGTCTACAGAGTATAAAAGGTCACGAACCCCTGCTTTAGACAGTGTGCCTACA
>NW_019524886.1:457723-577374 GCF_002814215.2 Seriola lalandi dorsalis | reverse complement strand
TCAATCACTATAAACTGAATCTCTTTTGGTTTTGGACTGTTGGTCGCACAAAAAAAAAACAAAAAAAAAAAAACATTTGATGACGCCACCAAAGCTAATGGGAAATTGTGACAGGCGCGTTTCACTATTTTCCGAAATTTATAAGACAAGCAGATCAATCAATTAATCGAGAAAACAATAAGCAGATTGATAATAAAAATAGTTGCAGCACTTAAGAGAAAACATTCACATGCCAGAAATATAACTCCATAGTAATTTGTGTTTAGTTAAAACACATATCCAGCAGCACTTTTACCTCTAATAGCACTCTGTGAACTTTCTTCAGGAAGTCCTCGTTTGTCTCGTAGTTTGGCACCAGCTCACCCGGCAGGTCTTGCCGATGACCCAGCTATAGAGAAAAATGGACAAGAGCAAGAATTCAAACTGCACCACTGAACCTTCAGAGATAAGCAGGAGGCTCTCAAATGGACGTTACTGGTTGAAATCCTTAAACTGAATTTAATGGGAAGAAATGCACAGAGTGATCTGAAACCCAGCATGTCAGCAATGAGTAGTGGATGCTTATTGGTGACACGAAGTGAGCTCTGGTTCTATCAAGGTTTATAATGAGAAAAATTCAAAGTAGCATATCATATCACACTGGCACACAGTCTCTGGTGCAGTCAGACTCACCTCCTCTGCAGCCTGGACAAGAGCACCCCACTCCAGTTTGGGAATCATCCGGCTCACAAACTGAGAGTTGAATTCCACTTCATTCACCTTCACCTCAGTTGCCTGTGCAAAATAAATAAAAATAGAAAAACACAACTTTGTAGCATCAACATTCAGAGTCCTAAAAAAGGATCTTGTCCCCTTCAGACATTGCAACTTTAAAATTGAAATTCATGCAATCGGTTCTCAGAGATCTTTGTTGTTATAGGCAAGAGACAACTAAATAGATGAGACATTTGGAGCAAAGTTATGGCACAGGGTAAGAAATGCATTATCATACATTAGCTGCTGGCGAAAAGAGCAATCAAACACAAACAGCTGCAAACAAACTGTCAAGCGAGAAGACTGGTTTGCAATTGTCAGTGGAATCACATGTACCTGATCTTTACCATAAGACTTGAGCAGGATATACACTCACCACTTTATTAGTAACACTTAATCTTCATAGAGGGACTGTACAATTATTGTCAACACAACAAATATCAACAGAAAATGTGACACACTTAAGATAACTACACCCATTTCTGTGCCCGACGATACACAGCACGCAGCTTTAATACCATACGATGTCGTGTAAAAGTTAGCCGTGTTAGCAGTGATGCTAGCCAGGTGTGTTCGGTTTACCTTGATGAGCAGCGGGAAACCTTTGGTGACTCCCTTCACGTGAGACGTCAACATGTTGTGTGTTAGCAGCTTCATGTTTACAGTGGTAAAAGTACAGAGACAATCACGGTTTAGCCTTATCTACATGTAAGTCACGCCGTAGCGTTTACATGCGGACCGGAAGTGCCGCTGTTGCGTCGTCAAATAGTTCCTCGTCGCTTTGGCCTCATCACCGTTGGTTCCTAGGTTACAGCGCAATTTAAATATCGATGTCACTTTATAGGAGTCTCTGGAAATACGGACGTAAAGCACAAGGACCACTAAACTGTATTAGTAAATATACTTGGTTACAATCCACCACTAACAATAACAAAATATGTTGATTTGTGTTAATTGTGTTGATTAACAGCAAAAATATCAGGCAAATACAGTGTTCAGTTTTTATACCAAATTTTTTATTTTTTGTATTAATTTTGTATACTCCTTGTCTTTGTAATATACAGGTCATTCATACAGTTTATGATATAGTAAATAGTAATTACACACAAGAGGTGTAACAAGCAACAGCCTGACAACCTCACAGACATGCATCATGCGCGCACACAAACACACACTCTGTCACTCACATACACACACACACATACAAACACAGAGGGACACATATCCCTTACGCTTATTAAACAAAAAAGATAAAAATGTAAAACTTTTTTAAAATCACAAAACCCTAATTATTCTTCCTCCATTATCACCAGATTTCCATCATCTCAACTCTTGTTTTGAAAATGAGACAATATTAATGTTTCAACAAAATAAAAAAAACAAACAAAAAACAAATAAAGAAACTTAAAAAATGCAAAAGGGCTACTAAAGAAAAGGGCAAAGCAATTCTGAGGAGATAGTAGGTTAATTCAGATCGCAGGCTCTGGTCCTAAACTCCTCATGGGAACAGAAGCACAAAAGAGCTGTGATATAGGTAAAAGAGCCATTGACTGTCATCAATTTGCAAAACAATTAACAATTCAAATCCAACTCGACTTTGTGAAGCTTTAACAGAATCCAATGTACTACAGAATTTAGAGACTTCATGTGACCTGGTGTTTTATTCAGTTAGTATCAATATGAGCCAGGGTGTGTTATATTTGTATTAGAGAGGGTACAGGATTGAGGAAGGCAACAAACAAACTAGTCAAAAAGGGCACTCTGCAAGGTTTATGGCACAAATAACAGCACTGAGAGTAGTGGGCGCGTAGTGGGGCTAAACCTGAACCAGTCACACAACGTGGCTTTGTGAAATCAGGGTGAAAGCCCTTTGCCAACATCTGGAGGGTGTTAGCAAAGGACACTTGATTGATGTATCCTCGTTGTCTCCTCTATGAGCATCACTGAACAACAAGTAGACCAAAGCTCAGGTCACAGTACTTGTCGATTCATCACATGCTGCAGCCAAAAACGTGAACTGATATTAAACATGATGGTCTTACAATACAGTTGTTCTTTATACTGTTGCTAAGTGCTGCTGGAGTTGTGATACCCTAAGACTTTTTTGCTTCCACATGAAGTAGGTAAACTTACATCAAAATCCCTACTTTAAATTAGAATACAAACAGGTTAAAGCAGAAAAATTCAGAGTACATGAAATGCCCACAATCTGCATCTTTCTTACAAACAATGAAAACCTTGAGAGTGATAATCCTTCCTTTGAAAAGAAAATGAAGCCGGTTGAGAGTGATGGTGATATGTTAGCACAGACAGCACAGAAAATCTGCAGACTAGCATATTACTGAGAGGAGGAATATGAAGAGAGCTCCTGCTGAATGCAGAACAGAAGAATTAAATCTAGTATGTCCATGTATGATGGAGCCGCATAAAACACTGGATGTCAGTAACTGCAGTAGTAGTAGTTAGTTGTTGCTTCGTTTTTGCATTGGAGCAAGCTGACACATTAGTCCATACACACATGCAAATACACATTCAAACCCCGGATTCGCTCCCCTAGCTGAGACTTTCCCAAATCATAATTTCACACACACACACACACACACACGCACACACACACACACACACACACACACACTCTCTTTCTCTCTCTCACACAGACACAAAAAGCAGTCATCATTCTTGGCCGTCCTCCGTGCGCCACTTCAGGAAATCCTCCTTTCGGGCATCTGGTTTGATCTGGTTCCTCATACCACCAAGCAGATTGGAGGTGGCTTCAGAGGCCACTATCAAGGGTCGAACTACGGTGGGTGGGATCTGCCGCAGGACACCGCCCACAGCACCAGGCAGACCCTTCTGTTCGTGGCCGCGGGATGCTACATCGCACAGAGTCTGAGCCGTGTCAATCACTCCCTGGAGGAGCAGACAGAATGAACATCACACACAGATTAGAAACCTGGTTATGTCTGGCAGAGAGATTTTCTTCAAGAGAAATCTGGCTGCAGAAATCTGGTTTCTCTATTTCCCCATCCTGATTATGTAACTGGGTTTTACATATGAGATTACCGCAGGAAGTCGACAGCACAGTTACTACAAGAATGTGAAAAAGTGACTCAGCTTTGGTTAAGTTTGGGCACGCACCTCTCTGACAGTGTCGTAGGCCTTGGCCACACCTTCTCGGAGGTCTGCAGGCTGGGCGGCTCTGCGGGGCCGGCTGGAAGGGGCCCGGCCCTCAGTGATGGCATAGCGATTCAGGGGAGGCGTTGGAGAAAGGATGTCATACACTGTTTCTGCTGTGGCCTGTAAAAATAGCAGAAAGAAACCACAAGTTAGTTTTCCTTATTCGAATCAAGAGTCTAAGGATAGAGTATGTTGTGTAGATTGTAAAGAGCTTTGAGGCTAATTTGTTATTTTGGGCTATATAAATAAAACTGACCTAACAAACACCTGAGGCCATGTTTATTCTGATATCCTTCAACAACAAGTGTCCATGCAGTTGGACACAAAAAAAATTTCCCGAGGATTTCTCAACCTCATATCTTCATTGAGTTAAATTGCTTTGTAACAGGCATTTTTCCTCTTTTGCAGAAGAAAATTGATTCCCAAAATGGCCCTTATGACAGCCATGTAATACATCTTTTATTCACAGTCACCAGTCTTAAACTACAGTGAAAAACCTTCCCAGACTCAGTACCTGTATGGCCTGCACCAGCCTGTTGCTGAGCTCCAGAGCAGCTGAAGCTGTTGAAGTGCCGAAGGATGCTGCCCCTCTCTGGAGACCTCGAATAATGCGTCCATCTTTCCTGTACTGCTCGATGGGCAACCAGAACAGATCCCTCACTCCATGGACTGGAGAAACACAGAGATGGGAAAGAGGGGATAAATGAGAGTGAAACAGAATAAAGAACATGTACATGTTAAGATGACAGTATGTGTTTGGAGCAGACACAAGCAGTATCAACTCACACAGCTGGACAACCGAGTGCATGGGGCCAACACCTCCCAGAATGCCCGGCAGCTGATTCTTCCTGATGTCGGTCAGCCACTCTGTGACAGCGTACTGGATCACTTTGTCTACACCGAGGAGACTAGGAAGTGTTGCAGAAGAGAGAGTGAGAGACAAACAACTGAAGACTCTACTGGTATACTTTTCAAACATAAAGATCTGCTCTCAAAAGGTCACAAACTACAGAATACTGATGTGGGGTAGTTGCAAATTGGATAGTCTCTCAGATAACAGTAATGTATCCACTGTAATGTAACGTAATGTTTGTTTTTCTACCCATGTCTGCAGCACAGCCTCTTTAGCTTCAGCTCAGAACAGTTTAACTGGGCCAGGCCGATCAGAATCCCTGCAAACGTTCCCTGTGAAACAAAGAGCAGGATGGAGGGAAGGTGTGAAAGTACCGTCAGCTTGGACAATTACTTCCTGATCCAACACACATGAGTACTACAGATTTCTTTTTGATAAGCTTTTGGTCAGGCCAGGTGACAGATGAACTGTCTCACCTGTTCAATGACGACATGTTTGCCTTGATAGTCCAGCCAGATAGGCACTTCAGAGGTGAAACGAAACTCCCTGAAAAGGACAGAGGGACGGAATAGAGAAATTATCAATCAATAACTCAAAACCTTTATTCATCTGAGACTAGCTGGCAAAGTGCACTCACTCTTATTTTAGCAATGTTCTGTTTTCCTTGTAGGTTACAGTTTACACATATTTGAACTTGTTGAACACAAGTGTCTTCACAACACAGAAAAACCTCCTTCTCCTTTGATTGCAACGCTCTCGATGCCTCCTGTTGAACTACTGTCAACATGTCAACATACCGGAAGTAGATTGGCTGGTCAGAGGAAGAGGTGGAGCCGGCAGAGGAGGAGCTTTGCTCGCTGTAGGTAGTTTCCACAGAAGCTGTGAGGTCAGGTCCCAGACCAGCAGCTGCCTCCGTCTCCTCAGACACCTTCTGGGAGGGGTCTACCTTCACTGAAAATAATGAAATGGAGACAGATATAGAAAAATAAATATTTACCATTGTGTGTCTAAAAATAAATATATAAGAAATGTTAAACATGCTCAAAATTAGCTCAACTCCACAAAAGGTAGCTTAGCAAATGAGAGAAGTCTACGTGATGGATCTTGTATAAAATCTTAATATTTATGTCAAACCCCTTCACATTAAGTATGAAAGACAACTGATGAAATATGCAGCAAAGAACAAAAAAATCATCACCAGACATATGTAGCTCACCTTCAGTTGCAGGGTCCACAGGCAGGTAAGGGTTAACATAGGAAGCTAGATTACTGAAGAAGTCCTTCAGGAAGAAAAGTGCATCCTGAAAAGGAGACGTGGAAAAAACAGGCTGGTTAGAGTGATCAATAAGCCACAAAAATTTCTGTGACGTGTCAAAGAGCTTTTCTAGGCAGATCACAAAGACAAAGTTAAATTACTCTTGGCTTTGAGTTGCCTATTGCCAAACTGCTGTAAGTTAAAATGTTTTTCATTTGTAATCAATTGCAAATGAAAATCAAGAATAATTATCAGGAGTAGTTACATGTTTTCTCTAATCTAGTTCTCTAATCTCAGCTCTAATGCTGGCAAACATAGCTGTTGTTTCTCCTAGGGCTGAAGCATTCACACAACAGCTTTGAATAAAAGTCACATCAGAGAACCAGGGTCAGTTTCTTCATTTCCTACACAGTGCAGATCTGAAGACTCTACTCTGAGACTGGGACTGAGTCTGGATGCACACGATTACACAGTTACTGTTAGTGTTCGGTTTCTGCTGCTGGAGTTACCTGGTCGATATTCAGGCGTAACGGCAGCAGGCTGACACGAAGACAGCACTCTGGACCACCCAGGCCAGACTCCGGACACACCTGCAGGGCCTTCACTGTCAGCTATAAAAACAAAACACGCAATCAGTGTCATACATAATCACATAATCATAATCATAATCATAATCACAGAAAACCCCTCATCACATCTTTCATTTCAGTAGCTTCTAAATCAAAGAGTCCCTCTGTCTGTCCATCCCCTGCCTCTGTGCTGCCTCACCATGTTGGAGTGGGCTCGGCGGGGCATGCTCTCGCTGGTGTAGAGGTAGAGGAATTTGTTGATTTGCGAGGAGGCCAGTCGGTCTCGAACCTCCAACTCCTGGACGATGAACACCTGCCTGGAGAGGGGCTGCTCGCCACTGGGACCAACTCCGACCACAGCTGCCATTGACCCCTCCCCATCCTGCCCCGCTACTACCACTGGATAGGACTCATGCTGGAAGGACACCTGGAGGATGTAACAGAAGGAATGTGTTGGGGAATGCGTTCCTATACTGCAAAATCAAATTTATGTTGAGGTGAACCAACTCATACTAACTCTTCAGTCTCAATCAATGTCAATACTGCAGAGTAAAAATATGTAGTGGAGTACAAGTATAAAGTAACAGTTAAGTAAAGGGCATGTACCTCATGAGAACAGCACTTGACCAAGTTTGCTTATTATCATCCACCACTGTACCTTAGTGAGCTGGATTTCCATCAGCAGTGTGTGCTGACGCCCGCTGCCTCCTGCCCACCGCCAGGAGTTCTGAGGACGAGAGGAAGCGACGCAGCGAGACGGGGACCCACGAACACCAGCGGGGACTGAACGGCCTCTGCAGGGAGAAGAGGACAGAGAAAATAAAAGAGAGCTGTAAAAGACTGAACAAATAATGAATAATATATAATAACGTAAACCTACTTGTGGCCCTGTGTGTGTGTTACCTGTTTGTCTGCTGGGCATGTATGGACATTGGCTTGCCGCCAAAGTCCTTGCCACCGTACAGATGCCAGACCACAGAGATCTCCCGCAGCACCACCCTGCTCTGGGGCACCGGGAAGCGGCTAGGGGCTCGGAGCAGGTCTGAGCTGCCTCGAGGCCTCGAGAAGTGACTGTCCTTCACCTTGATGGGACCCTGGGACAACACCGTCACCACAGGCTCCCCATCCCTGGGCTGTAACAAAACCAACATATGGAGATTTTGTAAAAAATCTGAGACGGAGTCTTGCTATGTGGCTAATGGGGAAGAAGAGAAGACAGACAAAAGAGGACCATAAAATCAAGTAGAGAGACTCACAGGAATGCCCATGCCAGGAGCCTCCAGGATGCAGAAGTCATCGTTGTCGGTGGAGCCCTCCGAGCCTTCCTCTGACATCATATCTGCCTGAGCCTCTGTTGCTGTGGCAACCAGTCCATCAAGCTCAGAGTCCTCCCCCTGCAAGACGGAGGGGCTGCGTTTCGGGGCTTCACCAGGGAACAGGTAGACGGAGACAGGCGAGCCTCTTGCCATGGAGGGTGAACCTGGAGAATCCAACAAAGTCCAACATTGTGCAAAGAACTGTGGGCCAACCACGCTGGTACTGTAAAAACCCTCCACCCTTTTCTGCAGTGACTAAAAGCCTCCTGAGCAGGTGTATGCATACAGTTGTAAATTACACTTCTTGTCTTACGTCAGAACTTATTGTGTTAGTTGGAAAAGAAAACTAAAGAATCGTACGCACTGTCTATCACTTTAACTCACTTTATTAATACAACAATTTGTTCCTAAGACCTTCACCAGGCAAAATCCACACGTCTCAACATACATTTAAAGGGTAAAAGGGCTCTGAAGGCAATCTCCTAAAGACAAGAGAATACATAGTGTAACATGGGATTGATTTGTAAAAAAGTGTTCTTTTATTTAATGTCTCTAGAGGGCTTTACTGGCAGTTATGCGTTTACCATTGTATGATCTCAGTGTCATGTTTTCCTTAATTTGAATGCATGGTGGGAGGTGTTGCCGGTGTCCTCTGGTGGGAAGGTGAAAGCCTGCAGCCTTTAACATACATCGTACTGTTTGCCTTTATGAATTTTTGCCTGATGAAAGTCTGAGGACTGAGACATTGTGTTAATGAAGTGAGTTCAACTGATGAACAGTGCACAGGATTCTTTGGCTGGTGAAATTGCGACCAATTTCGTTGTGTTAGTGAAATCTGGCAAACCAGGGGCTGAGCTTCATGTTTTTTTCCTGAATTCAGTTCAATGTATGACAATATATTCCTCTATCTGTCAAGCTTCATATCATGTATGGAAATCAATTCAAATCAACCAGCCCACAGTCCTCTTCCTATACACAAGGACACTTGTCGTCATCACAGGATTGAACCGTGTTCTGTTCTCATGAGACAAACTCTGCCCTACCTGGGTCTAAACTTTCTTCTCGATGGCTCTTCTCTGTGTCAATTAAGGCATCAGCCAGATCGTACTGGTTGATCTCAGCGGTTTCAGCTGGAGGGCAGGGCAGCAGAGAGGCAGGACTTTCTGACAACTAACAAGACAAGGCAAGACAATTTTATGGTATGTTTATACCAAATATGTTCATATATTATCGACGTTTCATCTGAAATTGATCATCCATTCACTTTTACTTATCTAGGAAATTATTTGCAGGAGTCTTTATACTCTTCAGGCTGACTCATCTAATAAATGAAGTTCATTTAAGTCACATTGAGTAAGAGAATCCACTTAATGCATAACATTTAAGTTGTACTTTATATGTATATGAGTTAATGGAGTTGCACTCACTTAACACAAAACAATTATTATATTCTTATCCATCCATTATCTTTATTCTCTAGTGAATACACGGCCCTTACTGGTAATTTCTGACCAGCGATTTCAGTGGGTGAGGCGTGTCGCGGCGGGGGGTGTAGGTCACCCTGGGAGACCAGGTACTGCAGCAGATTGACAAGGGCAGCGCAGGAATCAGCACAGGTGTGGAGGTGGACCACATTGTTGGAGCAACGGAGCTCAAAGAGAGGCTGGGACTGGAGTCAGAAAAGATTTATAGGCAGACACAGGAAAGAGGAAAGGTGGTGACAGAGAGTGAGGGAATAAGAGGAGGGAGAAAAAAATATAAAACAAAAAAAATATAAACTGATCGAATTAATGCAGCTACTGCAGGATTCTTTTTATGCATTTGTACTTGCTCATTTGTTTTCCTCTTTTACCATGCAATATATCAAATGCTGATCAAGTCTGTGTAAATCAAAGATTCTTGAAAGGTAATTTTTACACAAACAAATTAGAGTGAAATAGTAAACAGATTGCGAGCACTCACAAGTTTGCCTGAATCATTGCCTTTCCATGTGGTGATGGCGAGTTCCAGCAGGTCGATGTCCAGAATACACACATAATCTATGTGAGACAGAGACACATGATGGTTTTCATTAGACTAATCAGTGTCACTAATCAGTAATCAATCAATAATTCAGGCTTGGAACATTGTAACAAATATTGTTGTTACTATTGTACAATTGTACAATTCGGCAGCACACACACACATGTATCACGTGTCTTACCTCTCCTCAAGTCAACGATGTCAGTCTCACATTTGTCAGAGAGGTAGAGAGCAGAGTCATCCAGGATGAATCTGACCACAGCGTAACAAAAACACAACTTACACAAGGTTCTCACACTGCGAGTCATCAGTTCATTTAATGTGATATAATCTGACAACATTTCAGACATCATTTTATTTACTGTGCTGATTATCATTCCAAAAATATTTTCAGTAAGTGTTTTATTCACACGGACAGCTGGTGGTGAACTGTACCTAAGGTGGAAGGTGGCAGTGTCTACGATGATATTACTGGACAGAGAGAAGGACTCCGCTGTGAACAACACTCGTAGTGGCAGATACAGAGGTCTGGCAAACAGAATAGCAGAAGATGAAGGTGAAAAAAATATAAGAGAACGGCATCATTTACACTTGCATTTTAAATTTAAATCACTTTCTCAGGTGCATACCTGTAGTCGACGGCACAGGTAACGAGGTGTGTGTGGAGGACAGTGATGACGGCAGGTGCTGTGTAGCCCAGAATGGGATCATCAATAACATCCAGGAAGTCAACCAGCTGCAACAAAATGACACAGACAGACTCACTTGGCAGGAGATACAGAAAGTCAAACATTTTCAATTCATCCACCTAATTTGATTTCAACAACGAGAGAGGGTCACATTTGTCGGCATAACCCAATTGGTATAACTGGAAAATAAAACAAGCCAAATTGCATTTGATGTAATGAGAGCATAGGTCTGCAGGTCTATTTGGTTTTGCAATTACTCATATAAAATCATACTTTACTAAAATGTAATAGTTTATACTTATTATCTTTGGGAGCAAGAAAAGTTGAGTTGTTGGGCTGGTGATTTAATACCGGTGGGTCCTGTGAGGAAAGAGCTACCAGCACGGACAGGATGATGTTCCTGGCCAAGTCATCTGTGTCCTAGGATTTTTCTTTAATGTTTTTTTATTGTCTGGATGGAAAGATCTGCAGACATTATTCTGCTCTGTATAATCAGTCTGTGATATCTGATTGACCTCTGAGTTATTTTGTCATTAACTGTAATTTACCCTTTTTTGTGTCCCCACTTTCTCTAAAGCTGCTACATCTACATGAGTGATTTACAACTCCTCTGAAATCACCTTCAACTCCCCTAAAGCAAGCGCTTGAATGACAGTTTATGTAGTTGGAAAAAATGTTGGAATATTGTAAGCAATAGCACAATGAAGATTTTCTAGTTTTCGAGAAATCGGTATCTCCATCTCCCTCTTTCTGCACTCCACATCTTTTCACATTTTCCAAATGTCTATTTCTGTATGAATGTGGAATGTCAGAAATGTTTGTCTAGAGACAGAAAAAGCCATTTTCTAACTCTTAACACTAGATCCTTAAATGGCTCAGCCGTTCCCCTGCACTGTAGTTGTTCTCCAGACATTCGATGCATTATCATACTTTCACATTAGGCAAGTAAAGTGTGCAGTAAGCAAAAACAACTCAAAATGCCAAGAAATTAAATGATAAAAATACAACTGTTTTTACAACTGTTATTAGGTGCTTTCAAGGTCAAGGTAGAATTCTATTGTCATTCTGTGAATATAAAATACTCAGTATACATGGGAACAAAACTGCGTTCCTTAAGTGATTCAGTGTACAAAGACAGTAAAGTGCAAGTAGAATGAAACTGATGTAAAAAGAACATTGCAAGACAAGAAAATAGCAAGAAGACTCTATGATCTGTAACACGACTTGTTTTTAGCTTTTTTGTGCTGCTTCTCACCTGCTCGTGCCAGCTCTGATTGGTCTGCGTCATGTAATGTCGCATTGTAGCACCTTGAAGTCGAAGGGCGACTAGGAACTCCTGCGAGGAGGCGCAGAAACAAATATTAATTCATTTCAAACTTGCACCAACACCAGAACCGGATGCACGAGGAGGACGTACCTTGACATTCCTCTGGAGGTCCAGTGTGATTTTGATGGCTGTAGATAACATCTGTAGCTCCCCCTCCCTGCCGCTCACGCTGCTCACACCCACCTCTGTGGGGTAGATGGTGGGGTCCAAATGTTTTGGTGGAGTGAAGCTGGGCATCTCCAACCGTTGTGGGATGGGGGTGTCTTTCACCACCGCTGCAGTGGTGTGAAGATGACCAGAAAGATACATTAACATTTTCTACTTGGCATTAGATCTACTTCAACATAATTTGAAGAGGAGAATATGAATTATGTTGCAATTAAATGTTGCAAACAACAAGACAATGTGAACCTCGGTGGTAGAGCTCCACTCGTCTGCTCTCCAGACACAAAAAATTGAGATTAGGGTCGTTCTGGTGCTGCGCCACGCTGAATATCTTCCCTCCTTCCAAGTCGAGCACAATCTCCCCATGACTCTCGTCCTCCTGAATCAATGAAATGCAGTGAAAATGGTTAAGAAACACAGAAATGATTTGATAACAACGGACACAGGAACAAAAATTTTAGATTTGACTAAGCAACCTGACAAAACAAACAACATGCTCAAGAGCCGATGCAGTTAAACTCATCAGAGCCCTCTTTAAATTCTGTGTCCTCCTAATATTATGGTTAGCAACCACCTGGCACACCTTCTTGTCTGTTCTGGCTTGAAGGCGTCCTTTGCCAATAATCACAGTGAGGGAGAGGAGGCTGAGGTTGTGGTTTGGGCGAAGAGCTGACTGTTGTGTCCTTCCAGATGATTCGCTGGCCAAAAAGAACTGAGGATCGTCCTCTTCTGAATCAGAGTCTATGGCACAGATTGCAAGAAAACAGAGGAAAAAAATACTTTATCTGTTTATCTGGAGGGATAAACCTCGTCCACATACAAATAAAATATCAAACTTGTGTATGTAATGTTAGAATTATGTGTAATAGATCTACATGTCAAACTCACCCAGTCTAAAGGCTGACTTGCAGAGCTGGAACTCATCGTGACGATGGCGGCCATGATCGGGGCTGTGGGCCGAGGGGGGAGGAGGGGGAGGCGGCTCCCACATCAACAGATCATTGTTGATCCTTTTGGAGAAAGAGGTGGGTGAAGAAAATTAAACATTACTTCTGATGCAGTATTTAAGACCAATATTAACCAGGACACCACTACTATAAAAAAGTCAAGTCAAGAAAATCTATATGTTTAAAGGCAGATAAAATGCATTTTGTAACTCGACCCCGAGTGAACTTAGAGAACAATACAATCTTGAATAGTGAAAAAGATCTAAATTTATTTTTTTTAAATTTAAGTAATTCTACTGAAGATAATTAAACTTGTGGGGGGATTCCTGGATACTGTGAGGACAGCACTCACATTTACTCTACTCTTGACATACCTGTTGTAGACGCTCTGGAAGGCCTGTTTGCTGGGCAGGAGGATGTAGGCCAGTGGCAGGCTGATGTCCACAGCACACTGACACTGAGCGACGCACTGCGCCTGAAACTGACGCATCTCCTCCGGGTCGGCTGGTATCACCATCTAACACAATAAAGGAGGAAAAGGGAGGAGGAATGAGTTAGGTCAGGAAGGTCGATAAGACAGGTGATGAATGCGATGTGCCATTTTTTTTCAGTGTGTCAACACGCCTCCTCAGTCTCAAACATGGTGCGGTTGGAGGAGAACGGCGAGCTGGTTTTGTTGTTGAGTTCACAGTGACTTTCAAAGAAGGCGGATCCCAGGTCGCCGATGAGGCCCAGGTTCATCCCACTCAGACCTGCTGCTGGGCCCTGAGCCTCACCTCCACGCACATGCACTGATATCCTGTTCACAGAAACATGAGGACAGATTGATTGTGAAAGGTGATACTGGTTTGTAGTAGATTATATTATAACAATATTATCCGTCTGATTTCATGAGCAAGAATTATTCAATTTACAAGCAGAAACTCCAACTTTATCTTGGGGAGCATCAGATTATAGCATGTAGCTCAACAGCTAAAAATGTTTTCATGAAACATGTATCTAATTATTCTCATGATCACCACTACTGACCTGGGCAGAGAGTCACAGTTCTTCTTCACTCTGATACAGGGGAAAGAGCCGCCCTCCCAGCCCTCATACGACCCTGGTGATAAACAACACCTCAGTTCTCTACTCC
Organism: Seriola lalandi dorsalis; assembly: GCF_002814215.2. Classification (NCBI taxonomy): domain Eukaryota; kingdom Metazoa; phylum Chordata; class Actinopteri; order Carangiformes; family Carangidae; genus Seriola; species Seriola lalandi. The sequence goes on along the minus strand of NW_019524886.1, from coordinate 563,166 downwards.
ACATTTCAAATTAGGTCCCTGATGCATCATTTTTTAATCAGTTCTTACATTATTAAGGGGAAATAAAGTAATGTGTTACTGAATTGCGATCTAAATTTCCACAGGGCAGGACTACATGCAACAGCAAAGCATAACAGAGCTACAGTCAGTCTTACATATCAAGCCCTTTAGATACATCTTCCACCACTTCTATGAGCAGCTCATAATAAAACTAAATACTAATGGCAACACATTAACAAAAACAAACGTTTTGTTGTCATCAGCTGAAATAATTACAGTTAACTGATATGTTTTAATTGTCTTATTTTTTTATTGACTGTTTTTGATTGACTTCTTGTTTAAATAAAGACAGATAAACACTCTAGATTATCTACGTTGAGCCGTTGGCATTGGTCGGTATACTGTGTGTCTGTTAGTAAAAACAACAGTAATGTATATAAGAGTGTGTTCCCACCGTGCAGGTCGCTGAAGGAGGCCTCCAGCAGCTGGGTGAGGCAGGGAGCCCATGGCTGTCCTGGGGCGGTCTGGCCGCCCTGGAGGTCTGGGGCCTCCTGGTGCTTCAGTTCCAGCTCCATCAACTCCAGCACCAAGGTCTCCTGCCGCACCGCCCTCTGAGTTGGAGGCCGGCGCTTAGGGAGGGGCCGCAGGTCGGGTATGGGGAAGCGAAGCTTGAGGATGGCGTGTGGGGAGAGGAGGGTGAAGGAGGACCACAGCTCACTGCTCTGGGTCTGAGAGGAAAGACAGTGAGAAATCTCTTAGTATTTATTTATCAACAGAAAGTTAGCTGAACATGGATTTGAGGAGTTACAGACAGTCACACCTGTAATTAGTGTTGACCAGTGAGTAGCTTGACTAAGAGCTTAAGGCCAATTTGAAGACTACTGAGAAAGTGCTTATTTACCCTTATGCCTGGCAGTTTTCTTCATGGTGTCAGCACAAATATGATCAGTCAGACATGACGGGATTACCTTCTCAAGCTTTTTCCAAAAAGCTTTGTCTATGTTTGGTGTCCTATTGTCATGCTGATGTAAAAATCCATGACTCTGCATAACAAACAGGATTACTCCAACGTTTTACTGCTAAGCTATGAGCAGTCTGGGTTATTTACAGATGGGCTGCTGTACAGAAGAAAAGCTCAAAACCATAATTAAGTACCATCAGTGAACAGCATCTACCCCAAATTAAGATAATAATTCTGTTTGTATCGGGCACATGTATTTCCACCTTTACCATCCATGACAAAGCAGGTGTAATAACATGTCAGCTGATTTCCTCTGTGCGCCATGTTTCGTGACATGACTGTTACCTTGGTTACTAATCATGGTTTCAGGTGAATTGTGGTTTACATTTTTAGGGCTCTTTGTATATTTTTCCTTGATGATGGGATGAGTGTCTGTGGGGCTGCACCTGTATGAGTCCAGGTCCAGCAGTCTGTGTGGGGCAGTGGCTGAAGGCTTTGCTCAGGCTCCCCAGGCGACTGAGGATGTCGAGGTCCAGCTCTGCACTCAGCTCTGCCAGCTCCACTCGCACCACACTGTCCCGCCGCACCACCCGCTGTTTACCCTGGCAACACACAAACATGCACACACGACATGTCTCAAAGACTAATGTATCCATTTTCTGATAAATTATTTTTATCACGTCGTCATCCAGTTGCTTACTGTTCAGACTCTACTATGATACAGTTTGTTAAATTACAGATTTTTTTGTAGAACTAATCAATATTACACTAAAGGAAACATTTCACTGATAAATCTTTGTAATACATTTTATTAGATATAAGAGATTCAAGTTGGCATGAATATGCTTATGAGTTTTAGCATTGTCACAATCCAGATTTTCAATGTTCAGTTTTACTGCTACCAGAGTGTGTGTGTGTGTACGTGTGTGTGTGTATAAATGTGTACCTTACGCAGGTGTTTTTCACTGAGGCTGTAGTGTAGTTGGGCACATGGTCTGGCTGCTGCTCCAATTGTGAACAAACCAGATTTCTGGAACTGAAGCAACTGGAAAGAGACAGAGGGAAACATGTTGTACTATCAAGTCTTCCTTTTCAGCTTGGTAAGAGAACAACAAACATAAACTACTTTCAGCTGTGACAACAGTATTTAGACACCTTAGACCTTATGTGATCGCTTATCGCTGCTAATGCAATCACCATTGGCCCCACTGAAAATATAATGACCTTATGTGAACAGCCAGTCAGTTCAAAAGCTACACAGACAGAAATTTTCTACCTCGCTGTACTGAGGCTTTCCGTCCTCCCAGAGGCACTCTAACAGCTCCATTCTGCTGAAGGAGAGGTCAGAGGTCACAGCTCGACTGTGGCGTCTCCCGCTCTTCATCTCAAAAGCAACCTGCACTGCTGCTCCTGTCAGTCTGGAAGAGAAGACAACAGAGAGAATTGGACACAAATTAGTCACTCTCACTCTCTAAGAGTAGACTGTACAAAGCCAAAACAACAGTGTTTGGCAAATTACATAATGTAAAGTGTTTTTAACTTTTCAGAAATGTACCACATTCCTCAATACATACAGGCTATTTAACTTCACCAAGGTTTATAGTACTTCTACAAGTTTGTTTCCACGAGCTCCTTTATATATTTCTTCTATATCTTCTGCAGGCCATAAATAAGTACCTTCAAACCTGCAACTGTTCTGCAAAAAGTCGACATGAATTATAATTCAGCAAGGACAAAATATACGTGTGTTTTTCTACCTGAGATGAGAGTGTGGGCAGGCCTTGGCAAAGCCACCTCTCAGATGGTGGAAGTCTCTCTCGCTGAACATGCTGTCTTTGAAGAAGGCCAACTCCCGGAAGAACACCTGAGACACCTGAGCCAATGACGAGGCTCCATCGAGGGTAGAGGGCAGGTCCTCCTGCAGCAGGGTTAGTGTGAGCCCGCCAAGCGTCACGCGCAACAAAGCATCAGGCTTCAGCTGCTCTGCCTGGCCGCTGTGTGAGCGTCCTGCAGGGAAGAGGGTGAGAGTTCAGAGAGATCTGAGAATAGTTCAGTACTCTGCACTGCTGATAGCTCATTTTACCTCTGGTCCGGCTGCTGGCCTGCGGTAGACTTGACAGGCAGCCCGCTACAGGATATCGCCTGGAACAGTTCACCATGCCCTGACAGGGGAAGGTAAAGCGGAAATCAGATTGATAAGTACATTTACAGGCTCCGGTTCTGCGTTTGTTGTTGTTCTCTGTAAGTAAGTGAAGAAAGACGACAAATTAACATAACATTAATTAATCAATTAATTAATTAATTAAAAATACTAATATTATTCTTGGCAAAACTAGTACTAGATACCAATACTAATATTGACTCTCAAGGGCAATAAGCTTATTGTGCATGCTGTACAAGACATCTGCCAACAAACACACACAGGCTGTACCTGTGCAGTCAGTGCTGCAGGCTGCGTGAAGCTGGCTACACTGTGTGTAGAGGACTCCATATCACTGTCTGACATCTCGCTGCCGGAGCGCACAGACGTCACACTACTGCTCATCCCACCAGGACCCATAGAGTAAAACATTTCTACACACACACACACACACACACACACACACACACACACACACACACACACACACACACACACACACACGTTATTTACTACAATGTACACAAACACTTTGTGGCAGGATTATTAATTAGCACTGTATTATAAGCATATGTTAATGCTATATATTGATTTATTATAGATTTTGTTTTACAATTAGAGCAACATTTTCCACCATCCAAAAGAAACCCCATTTGTTCAATTAATGAATGTTATTTTTGCTGTTTTCAACAGTGTCTTTGACTTATTAAAGTCTCACTTTGGAAGGAAACTCTTCATATGTATATTACACAGAAAAAAGTCAGTGTCTGACATGATTAAAAACTACACTACACCTTCAGGAGCAGGCCGGGTATCTCAGACAGATATGTTATAAGTGAACCTTTGCAGCTCTGTATACCTCCATTCTCCAAACCGGTGACATAGGGTTCCAGGTCAGCCTCCATATCCCACTCCCTGTCTCTGGGACTGGAGCCCAGCTGCTTACTGAGGTCCTCCTCAATCATACGCAGGTCGTCTGAGTCTAACGGGCGGCTGTGTATTCCACCACACTTGGTCTCTAGCTCTGGGGGAGAGAGGACAGAGAAATGGATTCATACATGCACAAAAGTAACCAGACAGAAACCAAATTGTGTGACGTCATGTTTATGAGGCATTTATAGATGTCTGTGACCTTATTGTCTGGCTGTGAACTACAGAGAAAACAGCACAGACTTCTTCAGGCTTACTATTATTCTGCATTTCAATGTATCTGTGTCTGTGTATCTAAAGCTTGTGGACACACAATCACCTTGTGGTTCCTTGACACATAGGAAGTAATGAATAACCAGTGAATTTGTGGTCTGACTTTAGTGCATGCATGAATGTAAGTATTAGTACATTTTACTCATTAGTATTTGTCCTTCCTCTCTCATTTAAAAGCAATTTTATTTGTGGACAGAAAATCACTATGAAGTCTAATGCCCATCTGATTATTTATAATGTTATCATAACGGGCCTCACTATGACCTGACTATACCTTGACCGGTTTTTGCTTTCAGCTGACCGAATCACCATCTTTTAAAATTACAGAGGCACATGACATAATCACTGTGATATATTAAACACATGCTGATAACAAGGATCAGAGGTTCAGTTTCAGACTTAAAATTTTCATGAAAATGTCATTAAACGTTGGGTTTTTGATCCGTGTTTGGATCTTGAGCGTTCAGTCACATGCGTTAAATTGAAAAAGCAGTAACCCTGCCTTTGCATTGTTTCATGTACAGTTTATCAATGTTTTATTGTACCAGTGTCTATGCAGAGGGCTGCCAGCAGGTCTGTCAGATGGGTTATTTGATCTGGAGACAGCAGCATGTGGACACAGCCTACCTTCCCATCCAACTCCAACTGATGAACAGAGAGAAAGAGACAGGAAACACATGTCAATACGAGAGAACAGTTGCATTGTCTAAACCTTCAGTGTGTTACAATACACACACACACACACACACACACACACACACACACACACACACACACACCTTTGGTCCAGGTAGCATGTCGTTCTGTTTGATCTTGACTATGGTCTCAATGAAACCGGAGCAGCTTCCTATGAGCAGTGGCTGAGATGGAGGACAGTGAGGGGCTGCCAGGGGCTTTGCCTCTTCCTCTTCCTCCTCATCTTCATCTTCCCCCTCCTCCTCCTGCTCCTCCTCTCCTTCACTTGCTGCTGCTGAATCTTGGTGTTCCTCCTCAGGAGGACTCTGAGAAATGAAGTCAAATCTTTGAGCATTTTTGGTTATAGAGCTACGTTACCTAAGAGACCACACTGGGGTTTTTGTCAGGATTGTTACTGTGGAACATTTCCTCCTCCTTCACTTATTTGCTGCCCATTTATTCATGTACGAAATGAAAGTCAGTTTTGAAGACAAAGAAGGACCACACCAGTATGTTCCACTAAGTTGACAAATTAACTCAAGCATGTATTTTTATGTTGCCACTGACAACCAATAAACTTGTTATTTCTGTTTATTTCTGTTTGGCTGTGGCGCAGAATATTGTTGAAGCCTTTGGAGTTTTTACCCTCTTCTTCATTTTCATCTTGACTTTTTAAATGCATTTTTTGTGGTTCCTTTACAATCATTCATAACATCATTAGTTATTGGGTGAGTGAGTAAACTGAATAAATGATACAGAATGTCAAATTATTATTCATGTGAGATAAGTGTGATGGAAAAAGGTAAAAAAAAATAAACTAAATCAGACATAAAGATTAGTCATAAAGAGTCCTTAGTAAGTCACTATGGTGTCCGTCACCTGTACTGTGCCAGTGCTGTCATAAAACAGCTGAACAGCGCTCAGCTGGAGGATCTTGTGCAGGAAGGCAGGCGGCTGGTGGATGTCGACAGGCACGGCAGTCTGGCTAGCTGGATCTCGCACCGCCTCATCAAAGTACTCCAGCCTGGAGCGACACGTGCAAACAAACACACACATTACTTAGCGCTGTGACAAAAAAATTCAGAACATGTGGGAGAAAGTGTAAATATTAAGAACTGAAAAGAAAAGGGCTGCTGTTCTTCTGGTGCATATGAAGTAGCCAAATCTACATTGTGACAGCAAGAAAATTTGTTTATGGTAATGTAATTTCCATTCGGAGAAAAGGTTCATAGTTATTCTGACACACAACATAGAATTGTTCATGGAAATGATGCTACAGTTTTAAAATCAATATACCTTACAATGACGTACTGATCAGTACAAGCAGTACTTATTATTTTGTCTCTGTTTACTGACTCAAGGTCCGTTTCACTGAAGTACAATTACAGTATACTGCACGTGCCATGATCTCAGAGAGACAACAGGAGCCGAAGCTTCCTGTTTAATAAACACTACCACTCTAACATGCCTCATGGGACTCAGATCAGTCGTTCTGTTAAAAATCAGGAGATTTGTTGAGACGCCAGGGCCTTGTGGTTACTGACCCCAGATCAGGACAGCCATCCTGAGAAGCTTTGTCAATGAGCCAGGAAAACAAAAAGGGTTCAACAGAGTCACAGTAAAATGCCAACAGAGTCATGGAACATGTGGGACATACAAGGACATTGGTTTGGTTTCAGACGTGGGGGCATTGTATTCTAATCCTCCCTAAGATGATTTTAACTTCCTTTACTACAAAGAGTCCTGTGCTTTACTGTCTTTTTCTATGATGCTAAATTCTATGTATTTTTAGGACAAAATAAACTGTAAATAAAAAAAAAGGATTCTATAATTCATTAAATCTGAAAAAAAAACCCTGAGTGTTGTCGACAGCTTTTCCTTTCAGGCAACATAAACTCCCAACAACCCAACAATAAGGTGAAGCAGCCTGGATGTAGCATGAGAGATTAAACACAGGGCAAAAAGTATGAAAAGTCAATGGGAGAGTGCAGCAATTTTTAAAATTTTTTTCAGGCTCGGGGTATAAACTAAATACATTAAATGCATAACACATATACATAATAAACAAATAACAACATTCATTTAAAATTTAAATTCCATCACAAAACAATTGATATTAACATTTACCGTTAGATAAACATTACATTGACATAAAATTTACATGTTTTGCTTGATGCGTAAATTTAACAACAATGAATGAATTCCAAAGTCAAATGTCCTGCATGCCTGTGCAGACAGCAGCTGCATACACCACTTCAGCTTGTGGGTTGCCCTGTTGTGGCAACAGATGGTATGAAATTGTATGTATGTGTGTGGATTGTGTGTCCTGCTTGTGTTTCATATGCAATCTGGCAACTTGGACAACGTCAGACAAACATGCAAAACAAATGGATCTGTGTATGACGATTATTCATAATAAAGATTGTGGGCCATGCAAGTTACGAGTTTCCCAGGAGAAACAAGAAAACGGGAGGGCACCAGGAAAGTACTTTGAATTACAAGGGACTACCGGGAGAAACAGGAGTGTTGCCAAGTATGCAAATGTAGTACTAATAATATTCTCACGTGAGCAATAATAATATGTCATTTGATTAGGATTGAGCACTGCATTTTCAAAATAGTGAAGATATTATGTCAACAATGCAGTAAAAGCAAAATCAACCATTAAAAATCATAATCGCTTTCAATAAATTATGGTTGCACAATTCATGATTATTATTTTATCTATAGTCATGCAACCAGTGTACTCCCTAGCTGACCACAGCAACAGCGACTGTGTCAACATTACACTTATCCATCAAGATCATGCTCGAAGACTCCCTGACATCCCACATGGATGTCACCTTAATTGCAGCCTGCAGTTATTTAAAAACCCTGTTCAGGTGAATGACTTTGTCAATATTGACCCTGTGTAAAGCTTCACACTGAGGCTGTCTGACAACACAAGTCCAAGTAGTGCAAGTTCATAATGGAGCACGGGCCTCTGCTCTTATCTGCTGATGAGCAGAGAGAAGATGAAAACTAATTTTTGGCTTCCATCTGGCTTTCCCTCTCCCCTAACAGTAATATAAGTGCTGATGTTGTTGAGTTACAACATTACTGATCACAGACATACATTTAATTTGTCTGTTATCAACTGTGTGATAAACTGTGACATATGGCAAATAAGAAGCTGTGGGAATAAAACTGGATAAGTGTATTAATATATTAGAGGAGATGTAGAAAATGCTAACCACTATGTGTCAGGTCATTCTGTGTAGTTTGTTCTTTGCTTTTGTTGCCTGAAGTGCTTCAGTTCCCCGTTGTGTTTCAGTTTGTATCTCCACCAACAAGGGCTACAGAGCATTTTTATGTCCTTATAACCATGGCCAATTTATAAGCACACCTGTTCACACGTGTACTTTGACAATAATGATGCACTGATTTCAATACAGTAGACAAGATGTTGGATAATTTTAAGCCTCTTTGAGTTGAAACCACAACTACAACTTATATGTTTTTGTTTTGATCAGGCCCAAAAAGACTAAATAAATAAACTGTTCACTTGATGAATACGCCATAATTAAAGAAAACTAAAAACTATTCCAGGAAGCCCATCCCGTTAAAGCTATAGCTGGTGTTAAAATGAGAGTGAAAATTACATGTTTAGTGGCTTTGCATGGACTATGTTCTTTTGTAGAAGAAATCATCCCGACTCATTTGAGCTGATCCTCTTCATATTTCTAGGGCAGTGTAATTATTTAAAAAGGCAACTCAGGTAGGATTTTCTATAAATATATTATTTCCAAATGAACCATAAAAGTGACCTTTGAAGTTGCATTTCTAAAAGCCCCATGAGCTGCTTTCTGTCACCATGTTTCAGTAACAATAGTAGCACCAGTAGTAGTAGTAGATGAAAATGAATTAGCTACAGTACATATAAATCATACACTTTTTGTAGTATTAACAAAGAGAATACATAGAATTTTAAAAATACGAAATAATGGGCACAAAAACATGAAGGTGGAGTAAGAACCAAAAGGACTTTGAGTGGACATAACAGTCCAGTTTTTCTTTATTTACTTTAAGTGAATCTTGAAATGTTAACTCCAACCTACCGTTTGATGTGCACCTCTAAGGCAACGCCTGTATCCAGGTCCAGGGGCTGGTGCTCGATGCGGACAATAGTGTCTAGAAAGGTGACTTTAATACGACGAAGGACTGCAAACACAGATGAGATGACAAACATGCAAAGTTACATTAGTGCTTATCTTTCAAATCCTCTCTTCTTAGTCATGAGTGTGTGTTCAGACTGGATTTTCACTGGAGAAATATTCCCACTAATAATTGTCATACGGGTGTTCATTATTACTGTGGGAGAATTTTGATGTCTACACATTGACACACACAGTCTTCACTCACCCGTCTCAATGGTTTGTGCAAACATCTCAAGCCCCTCCAGCGGGGCAGGTGGCTCCTCGGACGCCTCCGGGGGGTCCTTCAGGCACTCCTGAGCCAGCTGCATGCTGGAGGTCATGCTGGATGACCAACCCTGGGAGTCCCAACCCCCACCTGAGTGCAAACAAAACCACATGGGATTCAGTGATTTCTGTACTTCAGGGTTGCTGTGTAAATGCTGATTCACAATCAGCCTTGAATTGGCCATTTAAGCTCTTTAACCTATATTCTCTATGTGCTTTGACAAAGATGTAGTGCAAGTGACATGTGCACACTGCCTTTGTGACTGGGACACTTAATACACCCAACGCAATATTGTGACATAAAGTTAACAATTTACACATGGAGATTGTGTTGGACCTCCTGAGTTCTCTGGAGACCAGTGCAGAGCTGAGAGGATTAATTAAGTCAGCAAACTAATTAGCTTGTTGACAATCATTTCAGTCGTTTTTAACTAAAAATGCAAAACATTATCTGGTGCCACTTACTCAAATGTAATTATTTTCCATAGCTCTTCGTCATGTGACAATTAACTGATTACTTTTGGGGTTTTGCTCTGACAAAACACTCTGACTATGTCAGTTTCGGCTGCAGAAAAACATAATAGGCTTTGAGTAACTGAGAAGAGTTAAGAAATTGCAGCTTTAGAGAAGTGGTTGGATTAAAAGCACACAAAGGTCTTTGCAAATGACAAGTGGACTTGTGGTGAAATGAATCTGCCTGAATGTGTGGAGCCCTCCACCCTCATTCACATCTTGATGTGTGCATCTTTTTCTATATTCTTTCTATATTCTATGTATTCAATATTTCTATATGCACTTCAGTATTAAATCTTACCAAATGGACACTTATCTCAAGAACCAAGAGACAAAACAAGAGATTTACTGCAGGAATAATTGTGGTAAAACAGTAATGAAAACAGGGACAGATTAGTCCTAACATTAACCCTGCACTCGTCAAATTTGGACAGCATGAGTCTAATAAACCCAAGAAGATCCTCCCTCACTCAACCTGTGGCTGACTGATGTGTTTGGTAGAAGGGAATAGGGGGAAATCCCAAGGGTTGATTCAAGAAGTTGTTTATCAGTGAACTTACTGGTCCGGTACTTGGGTCGACATGTTATCTGAAGACCAGAAACTTCTAAGGTGCAGTGATCAGTCAGGAGAGCTTGCCAGGGGATGGTCACTGCTATGCTGCTCACGAAGCCATCCACTATCTCCAGAGGAGCTCCCAGAGACTCCAAAAGCTCATTGACCGCCTGGAGTAAAGAGGAAGCAGTGAATCAGGAGAGAGGGAAGAAATGCAAAGTGAAAGAAATGAGAATAACTGTTTCATATCCATCCTATCACTCTGGACGTAGCCTTATAAAGCAAAGAAGTGCATAGTTAGCATAACAGAGGGAAATATATCTGTTCAGAGTGTTTGGACACTAATGAGAGATACAGCTAATCTGGTGGGCTGGTGATACGTTTCCCAGGAGTGTGTTTCCTCGAAGAAATGCGAGCTAGGCTATGAGCATGACGTTGGAGATTGTTGTTGAACTCGAGTGCAGTTGCGAAACAGTCAAGGGTGCACGAGTCGGACAAAAACACACGATGACTGCTGCTGTGGTGGTTGGAAAGTTGACAACCACTCTGCCCTCTCTTGATCAAAACTCACCCAGACATCGAGGTTGATTTCCTTGATGACACCGCTGCCGTTGTACAGGTCCAACCCCAGCTGGTCCAGGCTCAGTCGTTCCTGCAAAAAGTGACCGAGGTAGTGCTGCAAGAGGTATCGACAGGCCCGCTTCTTGATTGAGCCCGACCAGGGGAAAAGCCAGCGAGACATAGGGCCAGAGAAAGCGGGGAGAGGGAGCGAAGAGGTGGCGGAGGAGAACGAGTGCGACTACAGTCCACTGGCAACTGCATAACAGACTAACACAAAGTGTGCAAAAACAAGGAATGAGCCACAGCTAGCTACAAGGGGCTAAGGAAGGGGTAAACCGTAACTCTAGTTCCCCCCTAGGCTTGACACAAAAACTAGAAAATCCTTTGTGTCAGGACCGACGAGGCTCCCACGCTTCTTGACGAGAAGTTACTCCAAATGTCTGCAGCTGTCTCGGCTCATATTTTCTATACGTTTCAGTCGAAGCGGAGCGACAGGTCCTGTTGGTGCGTATCTCCTGTTTCAGGGTTGTTTATTGTTATCATACGCCAACTGATGGTATGGTGGACGTACGTGCGTCATGCGTAGCCGTGACGAAAGACAAGACCCGGAAAAGAGATATGATTCGCTCCAGGCTCCATCTTGGTGAGGTCAATAAGTATAATAATCACATTTTACCATGGATGTATGTGTCTTATAATACATCCATGCATTATACTCCAAATTGAGAAGATAATGTTTTTCAAATGTGGTCACAAAGGAACTTGCAGTTAATGACAAGGGAACAACTTCTGTACAGTCATTTGGTTAATTCTCAAAAAGGAGCTCAGCAACACTGAAGACAAAGTAAAGTGGATGATTCTCTCCTTGGTGAAAAACAACCCTTCACAACATCTAGCTCGGTCAAGAACACTCTCTGGGAGGTAAGCGTACCATTGTCAAAGCCATTAATACAGAGGATTTACCACAAGATGAAAACCACTGGTATCATTTACGAACAGAAAGGCTAGATTAGACTTTGCCAGACAACATCTAAAAAAGCTTCCTCAGTTCTGAAACAAGATTCTTTGGACAGGAGAAACCAAAATTAACTTGTACCAGAATGATGGAAAGAGAAGGAACTGTTCAGTATCCAAAGCATACAACATCATCTGTCAAACATGGTGGAAGCAATGTAATGGCATTGGCATGTACAGTATGGCTGTCAGTGGAACTGGGTCACAGGTTTTTATTGACGTGACTGCTGACAGAAGTAGCAGGATGAATTATGAAGTGTATCTGCTCAGATTCTGCCAAATACTGCAAAACTGATGGGACAGTGCTTCACAGTCCAGCTGGATAATGACCTAAGCCATACTGAAAAAGCAGCCTGAGAGCTTCTCAAGGCAAGGAAAAAAAAGAATATTCTTCAATGGCCAAGTCAGTCAACAAACCTCAACCCAATTGAGTATGCCTTTGACTTACTCAAGGTAAGGCTACAATTCCTTAACAGTTACTGCAATATTTTTGTTAACTTCTTTAAGCTGAAAGTCTACACTTGAGTCATATGTCGATGCCTGTTTCACATCCATTGTGGTGGTGTACAGAGGCAAAATTACAAAAACTGTCACTGTCCAAATACTTATGGACCCAACTGTAGTGCACTTGATCTCTATTTTCTATTCAAGAGCTTGCTCAGCTATCAGGAAGATAAGTGCCTAACTTCTATATATGCTGAGGTAAACTGTGAGAACTGGTCAAAAGCTCCAGCCAGTAGCTGGAGCTTGAGTTAGGATTTTCTCCAAGTATTAGTATTTTCAAGCTTAAGAATACATTTTCACACTCAATATTTTCTTATTGTGGCAGAAGTGAAATGTAGCAGTTGTGTGACAAAGTACTTTTATTGTTAAACACAATATAACAAATTAAGATGAACAAAGTTAGCCATTCGTCTTTATTCCTATGAAAACATGTAGTGATTTCTATACAAATGATCAAAAACTGAGATTACGATGACAACCAAAGATGGTATCATAACATCAGTCTTTAGATCAAACTGTTGACATTTGGCTGCTAAAACAAAACAGTAATTAAAGTAATCAGATCAAAGAAACTTGATCTACATTATTTTTAATAAAACAAAAGTCAACAGTGAAGGATAAAACAAATAGGATAAATAAAATTACTGAGGATTTTATTTCACATATGTATGATTCAATTCTTCATTTTATGAAAGCAACATCAGGGATCTGGCCTTCCGTCTGGAAAGAGAAAGAAAAAAAAAAAACATTTTAGGGACTTACTATAAAAATGATCACACCTCTACAGAAATTACATTAATCAATATAAATCATTTTACCTTTAACTGAGTGAAGATTTGTGCCGCCCTGTTGAAATCCCACTCATTGTCTTGCAGACACCTGTGACAGAGAACAAGTGTTTAGATATTTTAAATGAAGTGAATAAATTATGTCATGCATCATTGCCAACACTACACGCACATACACATGACTTACTTCTGGGACCATTCCAGGTTCATGCCAGACTTCTGTGAGAAGGCTGTAAGCATCTCTTGCTGCGGTGCAGTGAGGGTGGGGACGGGGCTGGAAGATGGAGTCGGGGCGGGAGCCACAAAAGCGCGGCGGATCTCCTCTGTTGTGGCCATACGGATGAAGAGCTGGTCGTTCACGATGCACAAACTGTGTCACAGGAGAAACACAGTAGACAGATGATGAAGTTTCAGGTATTCCAGGAGGGGGAGGACTTCCTCCTGACTTATGTGCACAATTTACTGCTGGATACACCTGCATCGCCAGGTTACTAGGTTCGCTAAGCTAAAACCAATGAAATCCACAACAACTGCTGTGCAATAAATCCTACCTTCATGAAAACCACAATATTAGTTTTTTATGGTTTAACAGAAGTTTTGGTATTAGACTTTATTAGATAATAAACTGGCAACTTGAGTACTTTTGGTTAATCAAATACCAGCAGCAAAAATATCTTAAATTCAATTAATTTTATTTTCATTTAGACCTCTACTGCTCATGAAAAGATCTGGGCACCTACATGTTTGAGAAAATAATTTATTTGAGACTTCCAGAAACTGAATTTAGGACCAATTGTGGAAAAAAGTATCAGCACACTGAATCACAGTTAGCTTTATGAAACTAACAATCTGGTGCATCAGGTGACCTAGTGGTTAAGATGCATATCATATAACCATTCTCCGTCATATCCTCTCTCTCGCTGCCCTTCATAGTCCACATCTTCATGGTAAACTGTCAAATCTTATTAAATTGGTGATTTTAGTACACAAGGCTTTTTATTCATGGCTGTTAAAGCAGATATGATAAGGATGTTTGTCTTTATGTCAGTTCATTTTCTTGATCCATAACTGTTGTTAATATGTTTGTACTTTGAAACAGGCACTTCCGCAAGGGAAAACAAGATGGACAACAGGAAGGTGATAAAAACCACTGGGAGCTCACTAAACTTACCCAGAACCCCCTGCTGGGACTGTGATGAAAACTCGAGAGAAGGCCATGGTGGAGTCTCGGGATTTACCATCAACCGCAACTGAAAAACAGACATGACACAAATTAGTAACAAAATCAACACCACTCATCTTTGCACTGAATGAGAACCACATTTAAAGTCATGATGAGCAAACACCTCACCTTCTTTGAAGACTCCACTCACTGTGAATGACAGTAGTGTGTTCTATAAAAGAAAACATTTTAGGAGAATGAATACAGAAAAATGATTCACAGTGACAGGAAGAGACTAATGACAAGTGCTGGCCAACAGAACAAACATGAACTCACTGTGTAGGTGTTCACATCGACAGTAAAGGAGGCGATGTCGTGCTGTGTTTTGGGCAACTCGTTGAGGAAAGCCACTACGTTCAGTCGCGTGTGCTTCAGGAGTCGAAATCTCATCGCTAAAGGAGGCGAGGTTCAGAGAGGGAAAACATCAAATCACAAAAATATCCAGACTTAACAATTCAGACGCATTGACAGGTCAAAAGCCTGATATGTAATTTGGGAAAAGTCTCACCAATAAAAATGAGGCTGTCACTGTTGCTGGGTAATTGCTGGGATACAGCCTTAATAGACCTGACTAAGAAACCCCACCTACTCACTGACTGAAACGTGGGTTTGTTTCTTTCTTTCTATTTCACCCTCGGTGGCTGATGAATGTTCAACAATGTGTTGCCACGCATGGACGTTTACCCAGTTAGTGATAGATTTTTATATATATATATATATATATATATATATATATATATATATATATATATATATATATATATATATATATTATTTTATTTATTTTTTTTCTTGCTCGATTTCAATTGTAAACACCAAGCGAGGATTAATAAACCGATACCCTGCAGGAGGTAAACTTTCCCCCATGAAAGATAAACTCACTGGAGTCTTTGATCCTCTTCAGGTTTCGACTGTCTTTGTGATACTCTCCCAGACTGCTCCTAAACATAAGAGGAGAGGGACAGATGAAATCAGTGTGAATACAGCTCAGACTAATATAGGGTGGTGTCAGGGATAAGAGCAGCTAATGATGGGGAAACTAAGCAAAAATCTTGTACATGAATTACTTCATTAAATCCTACCAGTTGGAAAAACTGAAAAACTATGCACCCCATTACTTCATGTCATGTTACATGTAAACAGAAGTGTTTGTCCTTTAGTGCGTTCTTACCTGGAGGGATTCTGGGTGGAGTAAGGTGTTGTGAGCGATAAAGATGCTCCATCATGGTAAGCATCCAGAAGCGGCTGTCTGTCCCCAGAGTCGTATATACTGTAGTACCTGCAACGCAGTCAAATTAACATTCTTGCCGTCACAGATTTTTTGGGAATAAGGTTGTATAAAAAGCCATACAGGTTAATGAACCGCTACTTGGGTCACATTGCCAGTGCAATTACCCTGGGAAACAGCCACCAATTAGATGACTCTTAATAAAAATGTAGAAACTCACTGTTGCAAGAAGCGAAGGATGAGAGCCTTGATTTCATCGGAACCAAAACAGCTGCCCTGGATTGTCAAAAGGTAAAACATTTGTCAGGTACATGAAGAAGACATTTCTAAAATTAATTCATTAACAGCATTAACACCTTGGAGAGGTTATACTGAATGTCCCGTATTCCTAGAAGATATCATGGACATGTCAGTTCGAGCAAAAATATACTACTGTAAATCACAAGTTAAAACAAGTAACCTTGCACGGAGGGATGGTGGTGGGTGTCTCCACATCAAATCCAATGGGTGGGGGGAGGTCATGACCATCCTAAAAAGGAGAGCACACATGAAGTAAAATACATGAGAGAGAAATCCAGACTGGTGGATTGCTTGACCAGTTAAAGATCAAAATATACATCAATTAGAAACAATATCTCTCCTTACACCTCAAAGCAGCATTTTGTCCCAGTAAGGATCTGATAATGCTCATTTGCATTCAGCTTGTAATTTACTGCCCTCTTGTGGCTGCAGTAGGTTATTGTCTGTGGAAGCTAGCTCGGCTACCAGTTGTTGCATTTATCGTTTCTGTCATTTTCACACAAATTTGGCCGTGTCCTGTTGACAAAGGCGAAGTGATTTTTTTTGGATACAGCGGGGAAACATTGGCGAACCCTTTGGAAGTTTCCTGCATTACTTTGTCATAAAATGTGATCTTCTCTTCATCTAAGTCACATGGGTGGACAAACAAAAAATTTTCCCAGTAGCATTGGGAAGTTGCTGTCTGCTCTCTCTTCCTCTGTCCATTTAATTTAATATAGATCAAGATACTGCAACAACTCACGAACAATTGTCTAAATAAAAATTAGTACTGTATAATACTAGAATGCATTGTTAATCAAATAATGAAAATGTAACAGTAAAGAAATACAGAGATGGAAAAGGTAGTAAAACTATGAAAACAACACTATACCATTAGGTGTATGTTATTGTATGAATACAAGTACACCTAGCGGGCCACAAAACCTACAGCTCTTATGCCTTTTGCAATATTGACTAAAAACACAGTAAATGGTTCAACGTCAACTTATCTTTGAAAAAATACCTTCAACCCATGGTTTTTCATTATGCACTTAATGCTGAGTGTGGTTCGACTGCCACCAATGTAATGTACCATGAAAGAAAGGAGGCTGTTGGGAAAAGATGAAATGAGATACACACGGGGACTTACCAGTTTGAGAAGCCGGGGAAACCTCTGCCGCACAGCACTGGTATGGGAACAAAAATCAAGAGCAGGAAAGTTACCATCACAAACCACATCACACAAACACAGATAAATCATGTTCAATACATTGATACCACTGTCAGTCACACCTGCTGACCCTCTTATGTCATTTTGTGCCTTTCAGTTGCTGTAATTTTAAGGCATTACACTGTCAAGAACATTTGGGAGAATACAGTCATGTACAGATACATGGAAATAGTGCAACTACAACCAGTGTCTCGAGGGTTTTATTCTTCTTTGTATTCAAGTAAATCGACAAATGGACTATCATACACACTCTCATCCTCCCTTAAATTTCATGCTGTGCTCTTCGACAGTTCTCCCACCCCAAAGTGTACTTACCAGCAGGTATACTCACCCTCTCCCCCAATATGGAGATATACACAGATCTGACATGGGGAGGCAACACAAGCACACTTTTGCAGGAGCACACACATACAAACATGCAGAGACCCACAATCTACCAGACTGTGCTGGAAACCAGCAAACACATCCAATTTAAATTAGTAAAATAAAGAGGTTATGCACGGCCGGGAGAGAGGTGGCTGACGGTCTCATGATAACTGCCCCCCTTCAAACTCTGGCCAAGATGTTGGGGAGCAGATGAATCTCACAAAACAGGGTCTGGTTTAAAAAAAAAAAAAAAAAAGTAAAATGCACACAGACACAAGTAGTGTGACATTCAGGAGAGGTGCCAATCGCTATTTGAGTTTGTCGGTGTCTGCGCCCATGATTATCAGCAAAGAAAGAACCTGAGAACAGAACTGAACAAAAAGGACAGCAGGCCTCAAACTGAGCTGGACCCAGCAGTCTCACCACTCATCCTATAGCCTTCCCCTGCTGTGCAAGCAAAGCAGTTATCAGTATCTCACAGCCATCATCAACTCTGAGGAGATGGGTCTTCCTGAACTAGTAATTATAGGCTTTAGATTTTATAGCTTAATTTGGGCCCCATACCTCTGCTTACAGAGGGACTGGAATGTCATTAAGCTTTCAACTGAAGTGATAATTCTCTACTCTGCTCTCTCTGCTTGATATTTGAGCCTTTTGTACTGGTCACAGCTATCAGAAACTGGAAGAGGAAGCGTTTTCACGTTTTTTCATTTGACTTACTTCGGGCAAAACTGAACTTCAATTTTCAGTTCGGAACATATTTCCCTCAGACATTAGTTAAGGGTATTTGCCAAACTCTCCACTTCATTCACTGAACCACAGAGGCCCGTCTAGGCCAAAGAGAACCAAGAGAAGAGAGAGACCGCCTTTGATCTTTGGCTCATCATAGGTCATTGATAATGACATGTATCCCCCTCTGTCTCAGCCCAACGGCATTTCCTGTGGAGTCCCGTCTTCTCAATTTCTTCTGGTCGCATTTTTAGTGAGTCCAAGCTCACGGGGACTAAGGCTGAGTAATCGTGACTGTGCCTGCCTTAGGTTGTCCCTGGGTTTCGAGGTGGGATCTTACCCGTCATAGGCTATCCAGCCTTCCATACTCGCCTGATACAGGGGGCCAAGTGGGCAAGGGTGCTATGAGGGGATGGGAATCATTGGCTGTGGATTTTCTTTGTTTCATCCAAACAATTGTCAACACAACTGTGGGTTGCCCTCTC
The DNA here is from genome assembly GCF_002814215.2 of Seriola lalandi dorsalis. Lineage (NCBI taxonomy): Eukaryota > Metazoa > Chordata > Actinopteri > Carangiformes > Carangidae > Seriola > Seriola lalandi. The sequence goes on along the minus strand of NW_019524886.1, from coordinate 544,254 downwards.
TCCAATAAACAACCTACACTGTTATACAGTACTGCTCAAGAGATGGTTTTGGCTTTGTATTTTTGAAAGCAGTTCACAGCAGATTGTGTTAGAAGTCATGCTGAATGTCTTCTTTCAAAAAAGTGCTTCTTCTCAGAGTTATATATCTGCAGCAGTGTGATGGTGTTTTGCAGCAGCTAATGGGATAACTAACGAGGATGGCAGCAGAGGAGTGCTGGGTGCAGCATCACTGAGTACCATAAAAGAGACCAAAGCATGAAAAGATGTCCCACAAAAAGGTGAATAACTGGCAGACAGAAGATAGCTGTTCAAACTGTGGAGAATCTAAGCAAGCTGAAAGGAAAACGATGTGCCTCGTGGTTAGATGGTCCTCTCAGCAACTTTTAGAATAAAGAAATGTTTAGTTTGCAGTGTGAAAAGGAAATATTAATCATCAAGTGTGAAGGAACATGTAAAACAAAACCAAAAATCTTTCGATTTTTTTTTCAATTCCAAATGAATTTTTGCATTTCTTATTTCCCCCTTTCTTTCTCTCATGCACAACGACACACAATGTACACAAATACAGGGAGTTAACGGTGAATGTCAGCTGGCTCTGCTTTGTCCTTTTGTCCTAGTTCGCCCTTGACTGTTGGGGAAACGGTTTCAGTTATCATAGTTTCAGACATCTCTCTCTCTCTCACACACACACACACAAAAACACAAAGGCCTGCTTGACCTTCTTTTTTAGCACATTGCCGCCTATTTTTGTTATACAGGAAAGACCCGTGGACAGCCATAGTCACACACAGTCAGTCACACCACTGTGTCCCTTCCATAAAAGCATCTCCACTCACCCCCCAAAATCGCTGACTGACCTGATGTATGACGCCTGATCCTTGAAGTAGAGACACAGAGGGTTCCTGTTCAACCACAGCTCCACCAGCTTCAGGCCTTTCACCTTGTCCAGCTCCCGGTCGGACTTCAGCTGGACGACCCCACAGTAACAGAGCAATATGGTGTGAGGGGAGGATTTTTTTTTTTTTTTAATGTCTGGTTATTATACTAGATCAACTGAGCAGCCAGTCTCACCTCATTGTGGGAAAGGTTAAGGGTCTTCAGATTAGGCACCTTGGTAACCAACTCAGCGAGTTCATCCAGTTTGTGAATACGGTTGTTGCTCATGTTCAAGCAAGCCAGCTGGTAACAGTCAAGAGGAGATATGTGTAAGCACATGCACTTTGACACATCACCTGATTAGAAAGCAGCTTGGGGTGTGGACCTCCAACATGACAACAGCAAATAGTTCATCAGTTACTTTCCAAAAAATAACATTACAACCATCCACTGTATGGATGTTACCTCTGGAATGTTTTCTTCAATGATCCTGATGACAGCTTCCATGTGTGTCTTCCGATTCAAGGTGACTTCAATTTTGTGGGACACCAGGTCTGCGACATAAAATAAAATTAGGAATCAAAACACTCAAATACTCCAAATTGGAAAATCATTTAGTATCATTTTCAGTGACCACATAGTAATCAAATAAAGCTCTGCAGGGTTCAAATCCATCACCAGATTGCCTGCACCATCTTTAGAAACCTCAAAGTAAAACAGTGACCAAAGCAGTGACCATTTGCTTACAAATACAAAGACACATAGAAGAAGAAGAAGAAGAAGAAGAAGAAGAAGAAGAAGAAGAAGAAGAAGAAGAAGAAGAAGAACAAGAACATACAAACATTAGATGCCTGGGAGAGGGGTGAGAGAGAGTAATTACCAGGGTCTGTTCGGATGTTGTTCAAGTCAAGTGCTTGCTGGGAACCATCAAAACGTTTTGCCATGCATTGCTGTGAAAGATAACAACGCTCAACATGAGAAGCAAGATCAGCAAAAAAAAAAAAAAAAAACTTCCTCGCATTCATTTTGATGAACAACAACAACAACAACAACAACAACAATAATAATGAATGGGCATTGCGCTTTACAACTGATTTCCTAGAACACCTCAACAGTCTGTTCCTGAGAAATCCCCTTTCCACGAGTAAATGTAAACGAACTTGAGGGCCCTCACTGCAAAAATCACTTGATATTGATCTAATTTTTAGTTCAAGTATTACTTACACTCATCAGAGAGACTAGATGAAATTTTAACCACCACGGATCTGATAAACTAAAAATCTTAATCTCAAAATGTTATTACTGTCACAGCCACATCCGCAGGGTTCAAACAGTTTACTTCCTCTAGCTCACCTTCAGCTGCTCCAGGTGGTCTGGCTTCAGGTCAGAGAGGAGGAAAGATGGTGGAGCGCTGCCGTTGACGTGTACCTCCACCTTCAAACATCAGGTGGCATGAGAGAGATCAATAAAAAGCGATATATCAAACACGTGTACAGTTTTAGATTTAGTGGGATTTAAAGTTGTGTCAAAGCAGATAGGATAAGAACGTAATCTAACTGTAGCTATGTTCTGCAAACTGCAGATAACAGTGTAGGATGTCACCATAATCTGATAACTGATCATTAAGAATATTGAACTTTTGACACTGAAAGATTTTCTGTTAAAGAGATATATATTGTGACCCCAACATACCTTATAACCATCTGAGTCAGTGATCTTGTGAGAACATTTGCGTAAAGCATTGGCAGCAGGGGAATCATCCACGTAGAAATGCGCCCTGTCATGGTCAACATGGTACTGGATAAATGGGGGAGAGGGAAAGACATGAGGATCCATCTATATGAAGACAGCCCCTTCCTTAAAACCTTCAGCTTAGCAGTTTGTCTAGATAAAGATATCTTTCTTACAACCTGGAAATAATCCTTTTAAATTACTATTAAATTGAGAACTACACAAAAGCATTTTTCAAAATCTATTACTTTGGTAATAAGTAAACATTGATAAGACAGTGTTGAACCTCACCTGTACAGGTGTGAAGGGGACTGAACAGATGTTCTGAAGAGCTGTCAATAACCATTTTTTGTCATATTTTCTTCCATGTGGAATCTGTCAAACAGAAAAAAAATTATAACATGATCTTATTTACCAAGTTACAAGGTAACCTGACTGTCTTGTGGCGACTATTAAGAATACTCACTGTTACTTTGGACCAGCCTGACTGGTTTTTCCCTCCTCCACTGCCGCTTCCTCCACCTCGGTCTCCTCCCCTGAAGCCGCCGCCTCCTCCTCCTCTACCGCCTCCTCCCCCTTTGCCTTGTCGCCTATCTCGGTCAAATCGTCCATCTCCTTTCCGAAAAGGTCTTCCGTATGGGTTGCTAAAGACAAGCCAAGGACATACAGTGAGGTCTAAGTCTGAGACAACTTTCCCATTTCACTTGAATCCAAAGCACGTAGAAACAATCCTCCTTTAGCCAGTGTCTACTGTCAGAACCTTTCCAGGAACATTTCAGTGCACTATGAAACTTCACCAGTGTTTTGGACAGACAGAGGAACGAGGGTCTAAATTAAGTTCCTCTGCCATGCGCCCTTCTCAGACCTGGCATTAACATACGTCTTGGCTGATCTGATCCCAAGTGGACAGCTCTGACGATGCTATTTTAGACCCGCCATTAACATGTGTTTAGTGACCACTTATGATCAGATCTCATTTCCCCACTCTATATGCAACTAAACTCGTATGTATTATGAAGGGTTGAGCGAATCATTGCGCTGTGCAAAGCTCTACAATGGAATAAGGTTTTATCCATTTTAAATAGTAAAATACTTTCGGTTCCTTGTGAAACTGCAGCAGAACATCATTTGATTAGGCGTTCCTTCAATGTGGCCAACGACGCATTTGTGTTCACACTGCTGAGAATTTGGCCATACGTGGCCCAGACCACCTCCGACTGTGGCCGGAGTGATCAGATCTCAAATGCGTCCTCAATGAGTCTTGGGTGCATTCACTCCTGTACTTAAGGCTGTCCACTTGTGATTGGATCATCAGAGATGGATGTTTATGCCAGGTCTGAACGGGGCCATAGTTGCTCCAACAAACCTCCTGCTCTGTGGGCTGTGGGTAATATTTCTCAAAAGCCCAGGAACAAATAAAGCAGAGTTTCCTGTGGTGTTTCTAAATGTCTCCGTAACTAGCAAGTCTGAGAAGTAAATATTTTTTTTGTATTGTTGTGATTGTTTATCTGAGTAGAGTTCCTGTGACTCTTCATCACAGATGTACTAGAAAAGTCTGGAAGGTGTATTGAAAAAAAAAAAATCCTCTTTTAATAATTGGAAACAGTTTTATTTACAATAAATGTTTCACACCTGACCTTAAGGGTTAACATACATTTTGAATGTGATTCTAACTGACACTTCCCCCCTCCTCTTTTATGATTGTTTTGCTAACTTTAAAAAATGAAACTGGCAGAGCACCAGGTAATTTTAATAAATTTACGCACTGGGAGCTGATAAAATTTAAAAGTTTGCTGGCAAGAAATCCATGAAAGTAAAACTGTAAAATGCATGTATAGTGTCACCATTTAGTTAAAATAAAACAGCATTAAGATAATAGCCATAAAACAGACGAACAAAATGACTGAACTGAGCTCCATTCACTTTCACGGTTTCACTTTTGTTCGTTACCCTTGTGGGTAGACAGAGGTTTTCATATTCTGCATTGTGCAAGGAATGCTGAAGATGAAAATGATCAGGCTTGTTCTACTTTCTCTTCCTGTGACTGACTAAAGCATAGTAGAAACTCCCTGTGTGTTCAAATTAAAGCAATCTCCCAGCGGTTGAAACATTTTATTTTAAACTTGTCATCCTTGCACTAACATGAACATATTTGAAAGTTTCTTTTGGCTTCTACACAAACACAATTCTCTAAGCCCCTTTTATAAAGTTTGTTTTAGAGCTCCTCCATGAGTCCCACCATAGCAAACATGATGACAGTTAAATTATCAACAGTCATGAGTTTCCCCTAGGGGATAAATAAAGTATCTATTTATCTATGTCTGTTAATCAACACACTGGCTTAGTCAGTCAGCCACACTTACAATCTGTGCTGGGAATTGTTGTCCTGTGCGCCATCACTCATAGTGACATCTCCATCAGTATCATCAAGCCTAGACCGTGGTCCAGGACCACCAAAGCCACCTGGGTGGCCTCCCCGTTGGCGGTCTCTGCGGGACCTGTCATACGACCGACCTTTGTGGGAACCTCGGCCTTTACGGTTGCGAAACTGTGGTGCGGTTCTATCATCATGCTCTGAGAAAAAAGGAACCAAAAACAAATGTTAGTCAGTTTAACATAAATATCACATCACAAATATACATGATCGAATACAATACATCAAGTCCAGCCAAAGTTATACAATTCTATCAGCACATAAGACAAAAGATGAAAGTTAAATATATCAAATAATGGACTTATTATGAGAGACTGGGAATAACCGGAGCCACAATGTTGCATTTATTTTTTTCAGTGTATAAACTGGAAAGAAATGTACACATCTTCCATGTTATGGTTTCATAAACAGAATCTTTAGAGGATCTTACTGAAACCTACGCATATGTGTAGACATATTTCAAAACCTTTATCATATTAAATAAAAAATGTCTTCAATGCAGACTGGGAACAAAACATACTAAAGGATAGGACCTTGCCTTATTGACCTCTGCAGTACCTGTATTCTGCTTTAAGACTATAACCAATAATCTGGTATTGTAATAATAATAAAATAGTAGTAATAATATTGTACAAGGTAAATATTTATGTCTGTAAAGTGACATAATTAGACCTATAGACTGCCTTACATAATATATATACTTTTACCTCCTAGGACCATGAAATCAGTGCTTCTGACCTCTCTCCTCGACAAAAAGTCCTCATTGTCTGAAGAAAAATGGTAAAAGTAGCAGAGAAAGTGTCAGATTAATGCTGTGGTGAACAGGTTTTCTTACCGTTGTAGTAATGCCCGCCATCCGCCATATTTCTCAGACAGTGTTAGACTGAAAAAAAACAAAAAAAACATACACGCACAACTCTGGGTGGAAAAAATAATATCCGCAGGGCCTCTCTTTCATGAAACACAAAGGCAAGGCTGTGGAAGAAACTCCGTCATCCTTAGTGGGTCAGAGAGAAAGACAAAGAAGAGCACGACCTGGTTGCAGGGAGTGCTCTTTAACTAGCTGTTAGCTTAGCTGGCTAGCTCCTCCGACTGCGCGTTGACGAGAAGACAAAGGAAGTGCTTCGTTCACACTATTTAAACTTCCGGGTCAAGACAATGGCGCGTGAATGGAAGGAAGAAAAGCTGAGTCCGTGGTCGAAACGTAAAACACTGTAAGATGAAAGACAACACAATATAACTAAAGTATAGCTTAACAAAAGGTTGTTAGACGTCGTACTAAAAGTCTTACCGTTGTGTAAATCCACTGACAATTTGGTGATACCTTTGTTTTATCCGTGAAAGAAAAAAATGTCGAATATAACACTGACGGAGCACACTGTTTTACATTTATACATTAAGTATATTTTGCTGATAACATACAGACAAAATGTGCGTTTACCTCAATAAGGTTTTGAATGCAGGACTTCCATTTGTAACAAAGTACTTTTTTTTTTTTTTAAATGTGATATTTTTACCTTTACTGAAGTGAAAGAAATTTATATTTCTTTAATTTAAAGAAAGAAAGGAAATTAATATTTATTTCACCCCTGTAGGGAATAAGGTACACCTTGCCAAAACTGTAATTATTCGAAAATATTCCAGTAAGATAACATTCCTTGTGCACTTTTTTTAGTACTTTCATTTGTTTTTATTTTTTCATGTACCTTAATACTACTTTTTAAATACTTCTTAAGGTACTTATACATCAACAAAACAACTATAGAAGCAGGTCGTTGTCCAAATGTTTTCTTGTTTCAAATATATTAACCTAAACTTTCACTAATAAAATAATCTAATATGAAACAGTTGTATTAGTTTGGTTGTCTGCTGCTGTCGTGACCAGGTGTTGCTAATCCTCCGATTACTGAAATGTGAAACAGTTACCACAATTACCTGAGTGCTGAGAGTTAATCCCTTTTAGTATTCTTACAAGGATTTTCAAACGATCTTGCGGTCAGGGTTGAGCAGTATAGAGCTCAATAGGGATAATGGTGTATTTTAGGAAAGTCCATTGGTGCCTAAAGAAATTTTTGCCAAATTATCATTAGTTTTGTTTTTCTCCAGGCATTCCTCATAATTCATAAGAATAAACTGCATTTATAATTGAAATCTAATGCAGTCAAAAAGAGTGTTTAGATGATAATCAATGTGTTGTGCTGTTATATCAGACTATCACCATAAAGTTACACTGACAATGCCACAGGTTTCAGTAAGGTGCTGTCCTTGATTCTGCCAAGATTTCTCCCCGATCGACACACAAACAATCTGACAAGTTCAATTTTGAGAAAAGTTGAGTAAAAACAGGCGAGAAAAGTAATGCAGGTAACAAGCTAAGCTTTGTTTACTTTCAAATATCATCCCCATCAGACCTCTCCTTGTCCAAGCATATTCTAACACCCAGGCTTCAATCACACCTACGTGACTTACCTGCCCAGGAAATGCTACCTAAAGCGAGTCAAAAGCTGGCTAGCCCACGTGTTTGTGATTAATGGATCAAACTCACCTTCATCCAGTACACGTGTGACCACAAGGTTGGGGTAGCTTCTCTGACATACATTCACACGGTCCATCCAGAAAACCTCGTCAAACTCAGCCTTTGGGGAAACTGTCATAAACTTGTCATTTGGAAAACATTCAAAAACAACAGTGCCAAATGCTGAATCGGTTTTGTTGAGGTGAAATGTAAATTTGAACTTTTCAGTCAGCTAAGCAGTAAATTGTGTTAGCTAAAGCTAACTGTTAGCGTTAGCGTGGCGGAGCATCTTGCTAGACTCACAGACATAACCCGAAAATATTTACCGATTAATTTCTTTTTCCGTGGTAATATATCTTCTGAGGTATTGTGGAGCACCTGCCTACTGTCTGTTGTTCAGGATAGTGTCAGTAATCTCCATCCCGCCTGACTTCTCCAGCACGAACAACAACAGGGCGCCACCAGGTGGAGGTACTGCACCTGTACTTCGCACGTGTCACCTCCATGAGGTTCTGATGGTCTGCGGCGCTCAGTCAACTCTACGGTCATTTGTAGTTTGTGGTCCTGCTGTAACATTAGTGTTACATTAGCATAGGCACTTTACTTGAGTGTTTTTACCATTTTACATTTATTTGTAATGCTTTATTTCCTATTGATTTCTTGAAATTTTCCTGGAGAGAACAAAAACCACGTGGTTATAATTTGGTTGCAATTACAGGAAAAATAGTTCTCAGACTTTTATTTTTGTTGGTTCAACTAGTTCTGTCGATCTTATTATTGACCTCCAGACGATTTTCCCTTTAAGAATTGTCTCTATTTAAACAACAGTGAATTTATTGCTCATTCATTTATTATTGGAGACTTTCTTCATTTATGCTGAAATGTATGTATGTCTCTAGACCCATTTCGAAAGTGTAACAACTGATCACCATCTATTTTATCCATAATTGTTTCCAAATGATGTGGTTCTTTCCAGGATTCTTCTTAGATTATTTGGAAATAATTTGGAATTTACAAATCATTTGTTTGACAGTAGGTTTCCAGTTATTTAAGATTAAGTTTATACATAAAACATGAGAGCGAAAATACAATACATTGTTATATTTGGAAAAGTTGGGATTTCCACTTGAAGTTGAATAAAGTTCTGCAGATATGAAAAATATTTGGCAGCATATCATGAATTTGTACCAAGATTGAAGCTGTTAAAATCTTAGTCAGTCCATGGGAGTGTGTATTTATATACTTTAATGAGGGGATACATACTGTTTGCTTGCTTTCCTCTTTCTCTTTGTAGTTCATATATCTGTAACCTGTTGGTGTTATATGAAATGACGGGTGCATTTTTGTAGTGTCAGGGATGTTGATATATGAAGACTGAGCAGATCAAGGCATTCACTGTTTATTTCACTTAGGTTGCACCACATAATATGAGAAGGTGTTTTGTATCATCAGCTGTATTCAGCCTATAAGACAAGGAAAGCATAACATTTCAGCTGCATCATATGTAAATAATTCAAAACCCTGATAGTAATATCACATCTGTTTAACCAATATATCTTCATTCGTGTTTCAGGTGTCTTTTTATAGGCATGATTCATTATGAGTTTCCTTTGCTGCTATAAACAAATGAGCTTATCATGTGTTGCAACACAGGTGAGATATTTGAGTTTTCACAGACCAACCCAATGAAAAAAACAAACAAAAAAACACCAGCGTTGTGGTAAAGCATCAACATGTACAGGACGGACATCTTTGGATTTTTGATCCTTTACAAATGATAAAAAAAAAAAAAAAAATAGCAAGGAACGGGAAAAAGGTCATGTAAAGCTTAAATTCTTTGAGTCCATAACACCAGCCCTGTCTCCACTGTTACACTATGTACATGCCAGATGTACCACATCACATTTTCTATGATTTTAGCTGAATATTACTCCCTTGTTCTTCTTCAGCCTGTGAAGACAGATTCCTCCTCTGTTGTCTCTTCCAGTGAATGAAATGAGGCAACAGTTTAATGTGTAACAGCATCCGTTTCATCCACCTGCTCCTGAGTTTGAGTTTTCTTTAAGGGGCGTCTCAACCACAACCCTCAGTCTGCTTCATGTAAAACTCTTCTCATCTCCACCATTGTCCTCCTGTTGCCAGGAGACCACACTGATGGCCTGGCTCAGAGAAGTGATGAGGGAGGTCAGGCCTATGAGGTAGCCGTCCTCCCTGCTCCCCTCAGCCCACGGGACGTTGTGTTGGAGCTTGCTTGTGTCAGGCACAGGGATCGTCTTCCCAAAGTCTATCATCCACACACTGGCCTTGCTGCTATGGTCGTGGACAAAGAGAAGCGAGCTGCCAATCACCTGATCAGGTCAAACATATATTTATATGTAGATTAAGCAAGGATGAATTTGAGTGAGGTGAAAAGAAAATAAGAGACGAATGAAGATAAGCAAAAAGACTGATTCACTGATATTTCAAATCCTTGTTCTCCACTTCAGATAGAATTATTTAAAGCAGAATTTAACAAAAAAAGGGAAGGATTTGTCTCTGTAAACCAACCTCATGGGTTCTGAAAAATGATGAATTCATTAGTGCATCACTCAGGGCCAGGAGTCTGGAGTGGTATGCTTTCTGAGGGCAGAGATTGGAGGACAGAAGAGATAAACACTTGCAGTTTAGCTCCAAAAAATAGTGTTAACACAGGGTAAAACACTGAAATACATTGAGGAGATGGGACATAAAATGTATAAACAACAATGGCAGAGATTAGGGAGATAAAACTAAGAGAAGAAAGTTGTTTCAATATCCATTTCTTATTAGGTTTTGTTGTGTTTGACTTTTAAACTGACATTTAAAACCTTTCTATATGACGTAATATTTTTTTTTAACTCACACAGTTACATACAATCATGTCTGATATTATATTTACTATCTGCTCACCATAGTACGATGAAGGACAGCTTTTTTTAAAGGTGAGAGCAGCGTAATGCAATTAGTGTTTCTAGGATAGACAGAACTGACCAGGATGTCCAGCTCACTCCTGGTGAAGTAGAGCAACGCCTCTGTGACTTGGGCCAAGGTCAGAATTTTTCGGAAGTCCCGCTTGACACTTCCGTCCTCCATCTGACTCACACACACATGCAGAAACACAGCGGCACAGACGTGGCACATTTGAAGACTTTTATGGAATGAAAAAGGTCTGGTAAATAGGTAATTATGGGTGACATGAGTTGTGCAGTGATTTACTGGCCTTTACTCCTACCATGATGCCTTCTATCCTGAAGCCCAGTGTCGATGTAGAACTGGTTGTATCCCTCCACTGAAGGTAACGCCACTTGGTCACACCTTTCTGTGCATGTTCCTCTGCTGATGGAGCTGACGGGTCTACTTTCAGCATCTTTTGGTACATGTCGCTTCGCAGGGTGGCTTTGGTCCGAGCTTTGGCCAGTTCCTCCTCCTGGTATGTCCTAAAAAGGAAGCTCCCATATAATTCCTTGTGTAGAAAAACATACTGCTACATGGAAAAACCTGTGTTTATAGTGTTAGTATATTCCCTCAATTGTTTTAGTTTTGACCACCCTCACCAGAGGCATATTAGTTTAATTACACAGAACCTCACCAATCAACACTTATCAAGCTCATATAATTATCAGGGAGAAAGCAACTCTTTGCAATATAAGATCTATGTGAATTACATCCCTAATTTAGTAATTAAGGACGAAAAGGTGAGATTGTTTTGCCAACTGCTCAACATTTAAGCCAACATGGACAAGAAACCTTTAAAGTACTCAGTAAAATGGAAATTTGAACATCTACAATAGCGTGAAAACAAGGCAAAATCCACCTGACAAAGATCATGTAATATGGTCGAAAACTGCAGGAAAGCTAAGTGGAGCTCCAGTTGACATTTTTGTTTTTAAATCAGTTATTAAGGAACTGTAGGCAAAGAGGTTTAAGGTGAATCAGAGTGACACAAAGTGGTAAGTTAATGAAAAACTGGTGATCAGAGATGACCCTACTCCCACTCTGTACAATCAAATTTCTCTCAAACCTACCTGACTCCCATTTTGCAGTCCATGATAACAGGTCTCCTCAGGCCGCTCAGCAGGTCCTCCAGTCGGATGTAGCTGTGCTCCCCCCTAGTGACCATGCCATGGTACTGTGGGACAAAGGGTCTCAGCGAGTCTCTCATCAGGCAGTCCAGGCAGTTTGCCTCCACTTCATTGTACAGTTTCAGCACCTCCCCTCCCTCACTCAGCTGGAAGTTACCTGGAGACACCGGCAATGAAGGGACAAAGATTAAGATAATTATGGTTCCACATTGTAAATAAAATAAGAAGTCAGGATGTGGATATTATCTGATTTCAGGACCACTCTTCCAATTTTAAAAAGTTTTGTAAAGTTATAGCATGAACACCAAACTCCTAATCACTAAAATGATCTGTATGGAGTGGTGATGTCTTTTTCATGACTGCCTGAGAAAAATCAATACCAACTGTGATTTAAATTATCACTGAAGCTTCAATTTTAGTGATAATAATCAGGTAAACATGTTGTAGTCCTCTTTGAGGTGACAGGCCCTTACTTAGAGATCCTGACCTGATGAAATCTGTTCTAAAACCCGCTGAATGAAATCAAAATGGACGGTGGTCAAAAGGTGTTTTTCATAGTTCCTAAAAAGGTCACTCTGTGGAGATAAAAATAGTACTATTTACTTATGGAGCAATGTTGGCTTTTTACAGTTATCAGTAGTGTAGAGAAACATACACACTAGTTTCTGTTAGTGTTTGTTTTGGTTGAACTGTAACACACATGCCTTGATGTCCAGCCAGCTGGACCCAGGAGCTCTGCCGCCGCAGCGACCAGTGCATCATGGTCAGGTATGTTCTCCAGGAGCGACACTGAGGCACAGAAGAAGAGCAGAGTATGTTGTTGTTGTCGTTATGCTAAGGAGGAAAACCTGATAAAACATATCAAAAAGAGAGAGAAACATATGTCCGGGAACCTTATACAGTATTAACACCTCCTCGGTCATCAGTGTAGTCAACAAACAAATGTCAGTACATTTTGTGTTTACAAACAATGCATTCCTGGACAGTTATAAGCTGTTTTGTATATACACAAAACAGCTACCACACTAGACACAGACATGGCATTGAAAAACCAAAAAAAAAAAACCAAAACAAAACATGGGAAGCTAGAGTTGAAACTGAGCATGCTCAGTAGAGACACTGTTGCAATATGACAAGTTTGCAGTTTGAAGAAAATATCTATGTTATAGGGCTTCATCCTTCTAAATGCAAATGTTCGCATCCTAAACGTTACCATTTTGATGGGATGGTGATTCCTCTGTAAAAGTCTTCACCTTTGATTCATACATTATGGATTACTGCTCAATGTCCGACAATGTAAACAGACAGCATACACTGAGAAAATGAACATCTACTCCCTAGTCCTCCTGCAACTGTCTGCTCCAACAAGTCCTCCAACCTAAACAAACATATAGGTCGTTCTACTCCCATATCTGTAGCAGCAGCAGCAGCAGCAGCAGCAGCAGCTAGGCATGCAAACACCATTCAAATCTATCCTGATCAAAGTCCTCTTTCAAGCTCATGCAAAGCACCAGGACCACAGGTGCAAAGAACAGTTGAGAAATATAGTTTTAAGCCTCCCATCAACGACCTGAGCAACCAATGCTCATACTGGGATAGCAAATGCCCAAACTGAAAATATAGTTTTAAACCCCATCCATCCAATCTTCTGTCTCTGGCATTCTCACCTTCCTGAACGCCTTCCTCTTTTTGCCAGCATCCTCTCCTTCGCTGAAGACCTCATCACTCTCTGCTGAGGAGAGGTTGATGGAGGAGCAGGAGGAGGTGGAGGAGGATGAGTGAAGAAGCTTTGAGAGGATTGGATGTGGGGAGGACCACTGATGTGTTGTGGAGGCCCCTCTCAGCTCCTCAGCTTCTTCATTCTTCCCCTCAAGGGTTTCCCCGCTATCCTCGTCCTCTCCCTCTGCTACTGAAGTCGATCTCTTCCTCTCTTCACCCCCCTCTTCTTTTCTCTCTGACTCAAAACTTGAGTTTCTATTTCTCCAGTGTTTCCAGTCACTGCTTGTTCCCCCATCCCTTCCCTTATGATCAGGCTCCCTTTCTCCTCCAGTCTCCTCCACTCTTCTTTTCCCGCTCCACCTTCCTTTCTCCCTGTCTCTGTCTGTGTCAGCTTCACAGCTCCCCCCTAACTTCTCCTTCCTCCTCGTCCTCCATTTTGCCCTCACTTCATCCCTTGCACACTTTGTAGTCGGTTCTGCATCTTCTTTCCTTTCTGTGGCTTGAACAGCCTCATCATGTCTGAGATGCTGCTGGTGAGGAATGCTTTCTTCTGAATTGAGCTCATTGTCCCACTCTCCGTCGTCTCCGAGTCCACCTATACACTGGCTGTAAGGCGGGAAGCTCATTGCCAACTGGAGTCTGGGTCTGGATCTCAGTCTGACTTTCCTGCAGCTGCTGGAGGGCCCCTCACCGATCGTCAGGTGTTGGTACGTCTCGTCCGATAGTTTGGCAGAAAAGTCATTATTCATCATTTGCTTATTCTCTATCTCCATCTTCATCCCTTCTATGTTGTTGTCATCTGTTGTGTCCGTCTTTGTATCCATTGTGCGGTGTAGAGAGTGAATCTACTCCATGAGTCCGACATGTGCTTGTATGAAACAAACAGGAAATGTTTACAAGAGATGCACAGTTTTGAATATGTTTGAGGAAATTAATTTACAAGTCTAAATGCCCCTCTAACAAAGCCTCAGTGATATACTAAGCTTTCTCAAAAATGACACCTATGTCCATGTGTGTCCAACTTACCTCAGCTGTTAGTTTTCAGTGACAGAAAACTCTGTGCCTGTCAGTGTGTTACATCTCTCTCCCATTGTCTCTGCTGGTGCCATATTTTGCATGTAGTGACGTCATTAAGTTTCCAAACCTTCATAAAGAGGCGTGTGCCACAGGCTAAGAGGACATCTAGGAATGATACCCGCCTGTGACGGATAGCAGGACAGAAATAGAGTAAGGTGTCCTCCCACCAAATATGAGTGTGTACTTTGTGGGTTAACTGTTTTAGGGCGGTGTTTTCTGACTTCACAAAGGATTAAATAAATAGTCTGATGAACATTTTTTGAAGGTTTTATTGCAGCAATTGAACAGATGATATTTTAGAATAGATTTGCAGCTAAGCAAGACACATTTTGGCTAAAACTCAGTCAATTTAGAATATTTTTGTATATTAAAAATGCACATCTTAATCATAATGGTATATTTTGCTCAAGTAACAGTGTTTTAAAGTAACATTTCAGCCAGCATGACAGTTATAACTTCCAAGAGAAACAGCTCTAAAATCTGTTCAACACTAAATGAATAAAAAAGTCATTTTGAAATAAATATTCACATGTATAAATGCTGACAAAATATATATGATATAACCATCAAAATGTGATGTAATTGAAAACATTTTTAAAAGTCAGCTCATTACTAAGGAATGTTATTTCATCCTGCTTCTCTTAACAATAATGGATTATTGGTCATTTTCATGTAACACAAATTTTACCAGAGAGTGTTTCATTTAAAAAGCATTTGTCTAACAAGACTGAGACAAACTGGCTGTGCACTCATTCAGACCGAAGCAACAGCCAGTCACATAACTGACTCTGTCTGTTTGTCTTGAGTGTGTGTGTCATGAATTAAATGGTCATTAGGAAAATGGGATTGAAAGGTAAAAACTTTGGGACTTTGGAAAAGGGACATGAGTTCTAAAATTGTTTTCACTATCTAATTGTCACGTATTACATCTTTTTCTCTGTAGTTTTCAATATGTCTCTTTATATCAGAATATATTTTGTATTTATTTAACATGGAACAATGAAATAGTAAACATCAGGTCAGTGCTAAAAAGGAAATGACAATGAGAGATTTGAATGAAATGCTGAGGTTTCAGATGCGTCAATCTCATAAATCAAACGGTGTTTCCATTAAAGGTAAAATACCAGTGTGAATCAGAGTACATGAAAGAGAAATTGCTACTTTGAAGATCTACAGCTCAAACAGAGCAGCTCAGGTCATCCCTCGGCAATCTGTCAGTGTTGCACGGCCTCTTTCTGAGTCATTTTCAACCACATATTGCTCTTAAATCATCATTACATCTCAGTATGAGGGTCGCTCTCTGCACTCTCTCGCTCTCCTTTATTAATGTCCTCAGGCTGCCTCTGTCTCATTTATTTCAACCTGACTAAGTGTATGTCTGTTCTGCAGCTCTGTGCCGTTGCCAAAGTGCAATTGGGGCCTCTCCCGGCTCAGATTTGTGGGGGTTATCTGGAGGGGACCCAGCAGCTCTGCAGTACCTGTCAAAGAATTTGTTTCTGCAGTCAAACACACTATAACATACTCAGGTTGTCAGTACCAAGTGACTGATGCTAATAGCTCGAATAAAATTACATTTCTGTGTGCCTTTGTGAATGTGTCTGTGTTATTTCTTTGTACCCGCAGCAACATCTTTTTCATCCTCTTGCTCGTTGCTGTTCATGTTCTCCCTCTCTGACACCGATCCATCTGTTCTGAGCTGTAAACAACAAGGAAAACAAGCAATCAGAGGCAGTTGAGTTTGAGCTATAACCCCTGAGAGGATTTTGGCAATAATACACACTTGCGTAAACACAAACTCATGAAATGCAGTCTAAGACAGAACGCTGTGAGCAGTAAGTTCAGTGCTGTCTGTAGTAATATGCCCGTATTCTTGCCTGCTCTGGTTTCCATTCAACTCTCAGCAACAGCCTCATGTAGCTGAGGATGAAGAGGACACTGAGGAAGATGAAGTTACTGGAAACACCCACCAGGGCTGATGAGACAGGGAAGTAGAACAACAAGTATCTGACGAAAGGACACAGAGAGAAACAAAGAAAAATGTCATTTTGACATACAGGTGTGGTACTATGATGAGAGCTTTGTCTCAGTTTCAACCTCAGGAGATGATTTCCTGTAGCCATCTTCAACAACCCATAGAGAATACATCTGAACTTAATGTGCTTGAGCTGTGATTGTAGTTGGAGTCATTTTTTCCATTTAAGAAAAAGTGGCTTTCTATTACTCAAAACAGAAAGTGTCTGGTGGTTGTGGCCGTTGGTCTCTTGAGGCAACTGCTCATCCTCCACAACAAGATGTTTCTGTTCATCATCGTTAACTGTTGTGTTGAGTTGTTTTAAATGGAGTATAACCAAAACCTGATGTTTAACAAGACTGCTGCTGAAACATGTTCTCAATCATGAGCACTACACATGTCTTAAGGTGATGGCACATAATCAACATTTGGACAGTTATCCACAGGGAAAAATAAACTCTATGTGACTTCACTTTGAGCTGTAGGTTATAGAATATGTGAATTTCACACTTTTCTTCCTCATGTTTCATCAACAGAGAAATATAAGCGGATCTATGTATTGTTTCAGTTTCATGTTATAAATCCATGCTTTGACTCAGGTATGTGCAGTATATGAATGATTCTCACCTTATGCCAGTGAAGTGAGCGTGAACGTACAGCTGAGATGAGTAGATCTGCACCTTATTGGACAGGATCTCAATGACGGCTGTGACCGAGGGGGCATACTGAACATGAAGAAAAACTTATTGGATACACTTAAACAAAATATTTTTGGTGATTTGCTGTTCCAGCACACGTACACATGCTCACAAAGCAATGTACTACTCACAGGGTCGTCAGTAAAGTCGGAGAAGAGCTCCACCTCCAGCATCTGTTTCTGTTCAATGGCTCCGCTCAGAAAGGCTGGGAGGAAGAGCAGCGTTCCCATGGTCCTCAGCAGGTCTGAGCGGTATCGCAGCATGCTCTGATCACAACACAACAACACCGTCACCCTGGCAGCACATTACCAGAAATGATTTTATTCAGTCCTCTGGGGATTCATTAATCTTCTCTTTCATTACAAATGTGTGATACCATATCCCCAGAAGATGTTCTCAGTGATGGGATGCTGAATATTTAGGAAAGGATGACTGAGTGACAGGGTTGTGTGCTCAGTTTAATGAAAACCAACAAAAGCGGATTTCAGTGATGCTTTGTGGCAGTGGATTAGACTGAAAGGTGTTTCAAACAGGCCAATTTATGAAGGTGATTAGTATGGAGGTGCAGGAATATTTGAAAAATCTTATATTTTAAAGAAAACACCACAAAAAGTACCATATCAACACCTCTATAGTATAGTGTTATTAGGGGACTGTTGCACCCAGTTACATTATAACACCAATAGGGTTTCTGTTTTCCGATCACTCAGTGTTTAAGTAAGTGATCTCTACATCTGAATTAATACTAAATAATAATACACTGTATTAATATAGGCGCCTTACAAGGCCCTCAAGGACACCTTACAATGCACAGCAAGAAGAATTCACCGTGTATCTGTATCAGTCATTATTTCATATAGTCACCCCATCACCTCATTGCAGTGGAGCTCTGCAGCAAGCATAAGCAGCTCTCATCTGGCTCTGACCAGGTTGTGTGATTAAGAGGTTATTGTGCGTCAGCGCTGTACTCACAAAGCGAGAGCTGGAGGTGGACAGCAGTTGTCTTGCCTGAGAAACACACAGCAATGCAATACAGTGAATCACTGGAGTTTGCAGGAACTAGTAATGAAGCACTACTTGATTGTACACATGAGGCCATCCATTAGGAGCGGAGCAAATCTTCAGTGCAACTCACTGAACGAGCAGAGGAAGCAATCTGGCCTCCATCCCGAGAGAAACAGGTTGTCTTGACCATGAACATCCCCAGCTCCTGATTGGTTGGGGACTCAGGCAACTCCAGCTGCAGAGAGATCTGATAGGCCTGGCCAAATGTCAGCACCTGAAGATACATTTTAAAAAGATGATAATATGAATAAAACAGATGGATGACTGAAACATGGACAGAGATAGATACATAGACCAGATACATAGATAGAGGCGTATACACACACACACACACACACACACACACACACACACACACATTCATACATACATGTTTCTTGTTCCTCATGAGAGAGATGTTGGCCACTGGGTAAGAGCACAAAAAAGAGGAAGGAGACTCACAGTCTGTCCTGCACACAAAAATGTGAACGACTGAGTGTGAGTAAAAGCAAGAAAGAGGGAATAAAACACACTGTAAGTCTGTGTTTTTGTGATGCACCTGCTCATCATTTCACCTACACACCTGTAGTAATAGTGCACAGGTGTCGAAAAAGCCGCCTTGGGCATGTAAGAGTAGTAGAAGCTCCCATATAAAAAGGCAGCGAGCCAGAGGAGCAGCAAGATGACAGAGAAGACAACAAAGCCCTGCAAAACCTTCTTGCGGGTGTGCGACATCGCTGTAACAACAGCATCCTGCAGCCTCAGCAGTGAACGGCCAATGAGGACTGACAGTTCTTCATCATGTTGTGAGCGTAGGGGACTTTCTTGATCCATAAAATCTGAAAATCCAACAGACAATGAAGATTATGGAATTCTTTTGAAAAACAGATTAAGATGGGGTTAACCAAGAATATCTACAAAACTAAGACAGATAGTGTATTAAGGCATAAAAAATAACATAGAAAGATAAATACAATATCATTACAAGCATGTTTTAAAAAGGTGATATAATAGATGTAATTAAAAGGAGCATAACGACTCAGTTAAGTTGAGTTACTGAAATGTGTCAACAGTTTTCTCAAAAGTTATTAGGGCCACATTTTTCTCAGAAAAGAAACACTGTGCACTGTATACAGTCACATGAAGTTAAAGACACAAGCCATCACATTCATGATACTGATAGCTGAAAAACCACTGAGTCCAATCTAAATCACAAGCAGAGGCCTTTCACATCAGATGACACCAAACTGTGTCAATGGCCAACTGCTACTGTGGCAGTATTACATGTAACAAGAAGCAATCATTATACAATGTACTTTGCAAAAATGCAGGAGGATTAAAGGTATTTATCAGTGCTCCC
The DNA here is from genome assembly GCF_002814215.2 of Seriola lalandi dorsalis. NCBI lineage: Eukaryota > Metazoa > Chordata > Actinopteri > Carangiformes > Carangidae > Seriola > Seriola lalandi. The sequence continues at coordinate 524,689 of NW_019524886.1, read as the reverse complement.
CACTAAACTTCTGCCTGTATAATTAAGCTGTTTGTTTTCTCAATTCATGAAACTAAAGTTTTGATCATATTTGATCATTAAAAGAGGAAGGGAAAACATAAATGAACATTAATATGCAGATTTTCAGAACAAGAGTTATGTTGGAAAGAATTATTGTGCAGGGATACTAAAGCATTTTAGCTCAATATCCAAATCAAATCTTGAAGAAAACAGTTTAATTGAAATAACAATGTGGTATCCAACAACAGCATGCCTGCAACAGTCTCGCTATAAAAAAAAACTCACCTCCGCTTTCAGTTTCCCAACTATGAGCTGTTAGGAAATCACTTCTCCTTTCCCTCAACTGTCTTGGTCCACAGTGTCTTTATGAAATGTTGTGAACAGAAATAAAAAAAAAAAAAACCTTATCCCTAGCTCTTAAAAAGCTGCCATTGGACAGGGTTTAGTCCATCCCACATGAAGAGAGATGCTGGTGCCAACTGGAACAGAGTTCTTGGTGTTGAACATGACACTGACAACAGGGGTGAGGCTTGATGACTTGAGTTTATACTTTGAAAATATTTACCAGACAGGCTACACAACAGTATTATACTATGTCCTGCTGGAATGTTTTAGTGACACCACTGGACATAAAGCCAAATTATGTAGTTTATATTTAGGAGAAAACAAACAAAAGTAACATTTCAGAAAATCAAGGCTGCTGGTATAATATCATAACTCTCTATAATATAATATAATAATATCATATAATAAGAATACTTATATCCATCTTAACAACTGATATTTACATCCATGACAATGTTAGATGATAATTTGACCTCAAGGGCAGCCTAAAAGCTTATTCATTCACTGTATTTGATTGCCTAATCCAAACTTTTATTTTACTTTTATTAATTAGTTTTTTTTTTATTATTCAGTTGCTCAATTGTTTGTTTTTCTGCATTGCTGCTAAGTGTACTGCAAAGGCCTAATTTCCCCCATACTGTATACCACTCCTCGATAGTCTGATACTGTCCAATAGCGCCCCTAATGCCAAATATGTTGATGACCCCAAAATGTTCACATCGTCTCTCGTCGAGAGGGGGCGGCATCCTCTGGCAGAAAGGAAAAACCCCGCCAAAATAACCTCCAGCGTAGAAGAAGACGAATTCCTCCGTCTCGTCACCAATCACACGCGCGACTGTTGCTAACCAGAGATCTACAGAAAGGTAACGTTGGAGTTGAACTGTCTCTGATCGCTTAGGAAGTCGCTAAAAACGTGTTAAATGATGTTTATCAAGGAGTGAGAAAACACGCTAATGTGACAGTAGATAATAGTGGTTATGTGATAATGTTGTTTATATTTGGGAAAGTGTGCACTGTTTGTTGTCATGTCATATTTACAAACTGCCTGCACTGTAATTGCAGTTACTACGATTACTAAAGCTGCGACCCACCATTGTTTACTTTTTCAGTTAATCTTCTCAGTATTTTGACGATTGATCGTTTAGTCTATAAAATAATGAAATAATAGTGAAAAAATGTACATCCCTGTTTCTCAGAGTGCAAGGTGGTATGTTCAAATATGTTGTTGTATCTATCAACAGCTCAAATCCAAAAGATATTCAGTTTAATATGACACTAAACAGAGAAAAGCAGGAAATCTTGATATCTTAGATTCTTAAAATATTTGCTGATCATTTTTCTATTGATGGACTAACTGATTAATCGTCCAATTATTGCAGCTCTAAAGATTACGCCAATGGACACAGTCGATCAATCAAATTATTCGAATAACAGTTGTTCTACAGTGAAGGCTGACAATATGATGAGACAATATATATGTAAACACTAAAACAATTAGAGACTATTGCACACAACACATTATGTCATACTAAAACCAGTAAAATACTGAAAAACTTTTCATAGTTATTTCATTTTGGAAAAAATAGTTCACTTCAGAATGTAATGTCTTGTTATTCATGTGTGTTGTCCTCTCCTGTCGTCTGGTTGCAGGATGTCCTGTAATACCAGTGTTACTCGTGTTTGTGTGTCATCGGTGGGCCAGGCACAGCGAGCTCCAGTCCACCTGATGCCCTGTGAGATTGAACACAATGGGCCCGCCCAGGTCTCACAATACTTCACTGCTACCACAAAAGACCGTAAATATGGTACACTCAGAATATGTTTAATCTCAGACAGATTTTTAGTTTTTCAAAGCCTCTCTACCAGGAGACTAAAGCTAATCGTTACTGGAGAAGTTTGCAGTTCATAGAAAACACTGGTGGAGATACAACCCATAAAGAAGTAATCACACTGGGACACACTGGTGATTCTCTAACAACTATCCTTTGTGCATTTCTCCCATTACAGAGAAGACAGTGTCATTCAGAGGCCGCGGGCTGAAGGGGCAGGAGCTCAGCTGTCCACAGGGCTACACTGGCCTGGTGCTTAAAGAGATCAACAAGTCTGGCTCCGACCAAGAGGTAAACACCACTGACAAGTGGTCTGGGTCAGTCAAACATACAGCAAAGCACTGACTGCATAGGACATAAAATCAGACATGCAGATGAGTGGGTGAAGAATAGGTAAACAAAATTCCTAAAACAAGAATAAAAGACTCTTTGCTGCTACAAGTTGCTGCCATAGGGGGTTACCAAGGACAGACTTAGTGCGAAGTTCATGAAATAAAAAATAACAGTGCATTATCATTTCATTACTGCTGTTTGCTGCAGGGGTTGAATTTATGTCTTTTCACTTCAAAAATCAATTTTCATGTGCTTGTATGTGTGTCCAGGACAGGACAGTGAAGGTATCCTCTGTGTTTGACAAGCTGACTTACTGGAACCTTGAGACTCCTCCAAACTCCGACGACGCTGTTGTGATGGCGATGGATTGGCCGGAGCTGGCTGAAGCGGTGAGGTGTTTTTTTTCTTTATGTAGACTGTAGTTTAAGATAAGTTCATTTATTCAATGTGTAATATTTAACTGATCAGTGGCTTGTATCATTAAGCAGAATGAAAGTTATCTGGTTAACTTAAGTTGAGTAAAGCTGCTGCGTTTTTTCTTCATGCTATGTTCCATATTTGATGGGGTCCATATTTCACTTGGCAAATCTACACTGATCCCCTCACTTATTTTCTTGTGAGGAGAATCAAAGCATAGTCCAGCATACTGATTCACTAACAATAATTTTAATCAAACCACTAGTTTCTGCCACAGAAGCAAGTGCTATTAAAATGACTTCTACAGCATAAACAATTTCTGACAGCTTGTCTTTTACTGCGCATGTAAATAATCTGTATGACTAGCACATACAATATGGTTCAATTAAAATTGGATTTCTAGGTAGCAGCTTTGCTGTTGGAGCAGTATTGTGGTACCATCCTTTTAATTGTTTCTCTACAGTTTAACAGATAGTAACAAAACTAGTATTGACAACAATATTTAATCAGAATATTTGGTTGGAAATACAAGAATACAGAGGCAGACAGATTTGTAGGTGGAAGCTGATATTTTGTCTCTTCACAGATCCATGGGCCAGTAGAAGACTGAAGAGACACAAAACTTCCTGCTAAAAGAAGGCAGGCTGCAGTCACCTGAACATGTTAGGATGAAATGTACAGTTTGCTGGTTACTGGTCACAAAGATAACTTCAGATATGCTAACCTGTTTAAAAGTACTGTTTCATAGCAATAGGTAACAGGTGAAATGTTTATATTTTTGTATATGTGCTTTTGTAGAGAAGTAAAGAAAAGTAAAAGATAATGTTGACTGAACAACCTGTGAATTGTGTGATTCACTGAAACATTACAACATATACACATTGTTTGGTCTGAACAGTGTTTATTCACAAGGTAACATTTAGATTAGGTAGATCATGAAACCTAAATAACCAATGACTCAACTGTCCCTCATGAGTATCCACTCTAAAACTCTTAGGTTTGTATGGTAGTACTGATACTAATCAATTTTCATTAGGTCAGCTCCCAAAACGTGAAATGCTGCAGAACAATAAATTCCAAAGAGTCATTTAGGCACATTTAAAGTTTAAATCTAAACATTTAAAGAGAAGGCAGAAGTACTGCATCTGTTGAAGTGTGCTCATAATGTATATTCAGTCTTCTACATGAGAAACACTACAGAATACGCAAAGCCAAACACGTAAAGAGCGGATCCCAAAAGTTATTCACCCCTCCCTCACTTCCACTGCTATCCTACCAGGGAATGTAGGCTCAGACAAATAAAACCAGTTTCTATTCCTAACAACTTTTAATTCACTCGGATGGGAAATGTCATGTAACTTCAATGATTTCAGGAGAAATCATAAGGACAAGACATGCACAGTGCTAAGAGAATCCAACTGTTTACTGTAGGCTACTGTATTGTTTGTCATTTAAATACTGCTAGATCAGCCAAGTTGGAGCAGCAATCTTCATGGTAAGTTTGTCCTTACAATAAAATGAAATACTTTTCCATAGCATTTAGACACTTTAGTTAGTTTGTACAGCTGCCACATTGATATTTATGGTCAGTTGCCTTATTTAGGAATCTTCCTAATCAAAGACTTTTTACTGCACTGCTAAAGGAGGTGAAGAAACAAGGCAAAGTACAGGCCATATAGCACCCATGATTTCCTACTTCATCAAATATACTGTATACATCTGCTATTGATGATGTGACTTTATGAAAAATGAAGCAAGGAAAAGCTCATATTTTAAGTTTTATAGGTTATAAAATGGCACAGTCTGAATCTATTTCTAGAACGTGTGTAGATATTTGCTGCCACATGAACAACTCTCGTGGTTGCATCCTGTCAATATAACACCAGACAGTACAATGCTACTACATTTATCAGTCAAAGGTTGCTGGCACAGATTCACACTGGAAAGGCAGTTGTACAAATTAAAACTGATAAAATTCAAAACACAACAGCTTTCCCTTATTTGTGTTTTAAGTTGATATAGTAAACAGTAGGTGTAGGTAGGTGTCACAGAAGTCATTCAAACATACATTTCCTGAATCATCCCCTCTTCCAACAATGAAGTTTGTGATCATTTTTATACTCATACAAATGTATAAATAAAAGATCAAGATATTAAAACAGTACAAACTTAAACTGTAAAACACCTCTTCAATTTTACAAAGAGTAGCACAATAGCACAGGTGTCAGCTCAGTTTTAGGGTTCTACAGAGACAATGGTCATACAGTAACATTAAGTGTTTGATGAATGAGTGCCAATATGACAGCCACATGGCTGGTGTTTACTCTGTGTGTGTATGAGTTATTGTATTTCTGTACTTATGGGGATACAAATGTCTGCAAAAGAATAGACAACCAGGGTATCTGAGGGGTGTTTACAAATGTAAAAGTATTTGACAATGTTCAGATAAGTTGAGCAGAAGAAGTGGCACAACTAGTGACAATTGTGCAAATGTTTTTTTTTTAAATAGGGGCCAACAGAGAGGCAACTTTTTGAGATTTTGATCATCTGATCACATTACATATATATGCCTTATACTAACATAGAAGTGTCATATGTAAGTATGTCGCTTAAATCAAGTTTAAATGGAAGTAAATTATGCAACTGTCAAAATAAGCAGATTGGTTTTGGTAACTTTCTCAGTTTATTTCTAAAAAAATAACATAGTTAAATAATAATAATAAATAATAGTTAAAGTCTGACTGAATTTTTAGCAAAGCCCGAATTAAAGACCATAAATTCATGGCTTAATTTTCTAAAATCTAATTTCAGAAAATGTAAGACTTTAAAGACTTGTAAATACCCTGGAAACATTTCAAAGTCATGTTCAACTATGAATTTAAATTAATCAGCGACTATACTATTTGATTACAGCTTCGCAAATATTTTCTGATTATTTTTGTGTAACAATATGTTTGAGTTTTAAACTATTTTTCTGGATGAAATAAATAAATAAATCATCCCCACAAAGGAGATTATGTTTTTGCCTGTGTCTGTTTATTTGTCAGAAGGATTACGGATCCAGTTAAAGGGCCCCATCCAGGAAATCACTTTCCTTGACAATGCCAGATAGGTCAGTTCCTCTGGAAATAATGAATGGATCTTGATGCAAAAGAAATCTGACATATTTATGGTGTTTACATGTATGAATTTGTACAATTTGAGTAGATCTAGATAATAATGCAGATCTGGTGAAATAAAATGCTGAATCTGCATTTCACACAGATGTGTACTTATTATTATTAATACCTCTGCCAAGGAGGTTATATTTTCACCCACATCCGTTTCATGGTTTTTTTGTTTGTTTATTTAGCAGGATGTGTGGAATTGTTTGGTCTTAGCAGAGGTATGCGCTCTACTGAGTGCCTTTGTAGTTGAGAAAATAATCAGTAATTGCTAGGGATCGACCGATATGGTTTTTTCAGGGCTGATACGATACCGATTATTGGTAATCAAGGAGACCGATAACCAATATTTGGAACCGATTTGCCAACACAAAACAACTGCTGTACAAGGACACTCACCGAGGCGTCCAGATGTTTCTATTATTTTGTCCACCCCATTCATATCAGTGAAAGTAGGCTAAATAACAGAAACACCTCTGTATAATGTAACACAGCTCCAAACACTACATCCTCCACAATGATAATCAACAACTTTCTAAAACAATTTTAATAAAAAAACTGAACATTAAAACCTTCATGAAGGAGGATTTACTGCAGGACTGTTGTATTAGACTACATCAGTTTTATCTAGATGTTCAACAACTGAGTGTATATTAGTAATTATCAGTTATATGCACAGGCTACAAAGAGCCTGACTGGAATTAATTGGTTGATTTTGGTGTTTTGGTTAATTTAATAGTTTTATCATATATTATTATTATCACGAAATAAGATGTTTTACCCCCCCCTTAAAATGTAATGCAGTAACACGTTTACTCGGTCGATCCCTAATAATTGCAGCCCCACTTGTTTTAGGGTTGAAGTAGAGTCAGAATATTCAGTTAAAGTTTAGGTATGAGTGTTAAAGTATAGAAATACCACAGTGTGCCTGTTTGTGTTAGCTAAGAGGTGGTGGTGGCTGGGAGGGCTCCACATCTGCCTTGTTGCGTTTGGCTGGCAGCGTGTGGTCATGAGCTTTGCGAATGTGTCGGTACAGGTCGCCTGATTGTGTGTAGCTCCGATAGCAGTAGCGGCACTCATAAGGGCGCTCACGTGTGTGCACAATAGCGTGACGCCTTAGTGTGTACGTGCATGAGAAAGTCTTCCCACATACGCCACATGTGGGGACATCCTCCACAAAGTTCCCCATAGAGTCCTGGAAGTCCTGGAAGTAGGCGGGAGGGTCTGAATGCTGCTGGGCTGTGGACGGAGGAATGAGGGAAACGGCAAAGGAGGAGGTTTCCTGGGAGGAAGGGGCAGCACCAGAGGAGGAGGAGGAGGGGGAGAGAGGGAAGGAGTAGTCATGGGAGGTCATCTGTTGGAGGCCCTGCGGGTGAGAATGGAGAAACTGAGGGCTGTTCAGCTCCTCATCCTGGATGTCATCTTCAAACTCATCCTCCACTTCCATCACTGGTTCTCTCTCTCTGCTTCTCTCTTTCACCTCCTCCAGCTCTTCATCAGATATAACAATGGCCTCCACTTTGACTTTCACATTCTCTCTATCACTATTGTCTGTCCTCACTCTGCCCACATTTCTAGTGGTAGGTGAAGCTCCCGTATCCCCTTCAGGTCCCTTAAGGGTTTGTGTCTGAGGTGCAGTGTGAAAGTCAGAGCTTTGGCGTTGGAGTGACACAGCGCTCTGGATTCGGATTTGGGGAGGTGCACGTTGAATCGGCGAGTGCGTCGGGTTGGTCTGTAAGTGTGAGGTGGGTACTGACTTTTGGATTAACATGACCATTTGTTGTCCTCCGCCTAATGTACCTCTGTGGTCAGTCTCTGAGGGTTTCCTACAAGAGTCATTGTCATGGAGCAGTCGTGGTACTTCCTGATGTGGGCTGGGGGAGAGGCTGGATTCTGAAAGAGCAACCACTGACCGACCTCCAGCATAACTCACTGGGACCAGGGAGGAAGAAGATGAGGAAGAGGGCTGCTGGTTGCTGCTGTGGCTAGTGAAAGAGAGAAAGAAAGGAAGGACGGAAGATAAAAACTACTTTTTTAGTAACAACAAACAGTAAGAATGCCCATCAGTACATGGAGGTGTAGCAGGTGTACAGGTGTACAAGAAGCAGGCCTACAGGCGTTCCTAATAAAGTGCTCGGTAAGTCTATTTCCTGAGTTCAATTTCAAATTAACTTTTTACATACAATGCTATTTCCCTACTACACAGACTGATATATCATCTATCACACTGCACTGACCTCTACTATTCCCTGTACTTAGTACTTTATGTTCACAGTATCCAAATACTTGTGCACACTATGCATATTTGCCATGTGTATTTTACTGGAACCACAATTCCACATTCCTCTCTTAATGTTCTTGGCATCTTTGCATGTGGATTTAACTATGGTTTTGTTTTTGTGTTATTGTATATTTTCTTAATTCTTAAGTGATTATTAGCGTTCGTTGACTTCTATTCAACTGTTGGGACAAGGATCAGACTAAAGATTTCAGGATGCTAACAAGCTTGAAAACACTGGTCACAAATCTCATATTTAGTCTATAAATTTACACAGACCTGTATGTCTCTGTGGTGCTGCAAGGGCTGCAGAGTGCAGACCCTTCCCCGTGACCTCCAGTCCCCAACCTGATGTGACCAGGGACAGACTGGCCAGGGATGAGGCCCTGCACCAGCTCTCCGCCTGGGGTCAGAGGAGGGGCGTCCATGCCTGGTTGGGTGGTATCAGCAAGGTCAGGGCTCAGAGGAGTGTGAACTCGTGCCTCTGATGACCCTCCACCAGTCCTCCGCTCAGACTTCACAGACTCCAACTGCCTCCTCTCAGCCACTACAGACACTGGTGAGAGTGGCACTGCCATGGCAACCGGATTCATGTTATCTCCTGCCATGGCCATCACAGGCTCAGCTCCACTGTCACCGCCACCTTCTCTTCCCATCTGGAATGCCTTCCTCACACCTGCGCTCTCCTCAGAACGAGTGCTGTCTGCCTCAGCCAGAGGCCCTCGTCTCTGCAGTCGTCTCTTGCACACTCTCACCACCTCATTCATATGCAGAAAGCTTGCAGCTGCCAATATGTCCTCCACTGGTGGAGACTCTTCCAGCTGCAGCACACCTTCATAGACAAAATCCAGGAGCAAGCCAAATGCAGCAGCTGTGACAATGTCGCTGTCAAGTGTGACAGAGCTGTTGCTGCCGTTACCACCATTGCCCCCAGGGGAATCTGAGTAAAACATGTGGAAGAAAGGCGAGCAGGAGGCCAAAACAGCCCGGTGAGCCAGGAAACGGGATGAGCCCACCAGGACAGTGCAGTCACAGAGGAAGCCCCGCTGGCGCTGGGAACGCAGAGCTGACAGTAGCTGCTGGGAATGCTGGGGGAACTCCATCACCTGAGCAACAGAAAGGATGCAAACAAGAGAAAGCAGAGATATAGAGATAAAGAGAAATTCTGTTACTGAAATAAATCACCACAGACAGCTCTGTAGTCAGCTGCATAAAGTATAATGAAAAATATTTTGGCACTTCTCTTACGATTTCTTCAGATAAATAAAGGCTTTCACAAATTTAATGTCAGTCATCTCTTTTGGGACAATATCGATAAAGGGTCAGGTCACCCAAATTACAAAAATTCCATCCATTGTTTTTTTTCTTAAAAGAAAAATTTTCCCGTTGAAAAATAAACAATGAGGTATATGGATCATTCTCAGTCATAACGATAGAGTTTATAGAAAGGCACATTGCTATCAAGTTTCCCTAGTGTTGATTTTCAAACACCACGAATCAAATTCTATTCACTTTTATGCTGTTCAAATTATGGCAGAAAACTTATCAAGGACCTCAAAACGCTGGCATATAAAACCAAAGCTATGTGCATGGATAGGTACAGTATCACAAGGGAGAACTGGCCTTCTGAAGTTAGGTTACAAAGTAAATACAGTGTTATCCCTTAAAACAGGAATAACGTCAAAACGTAACAACTAAAAAGAAAACATTTCAGTTGTAAACAACAACACAAGCTGTACAATTTCATTAAACATTAGAAAAGCTGGGTACTCACGGAAAGCAGGTCTGTTTTTCTTTAAACTCTGTTTATTGACATTTGAGTTTCCGGACAACTGCCATCCTCTAACATATCTAAATGTACGTTTCCATGGTGATCTGCTCGAAGTCCTCCGTCCACTGTCACGGTCTTCGTCTAGGACCTCTTCATATCTTAACATGTAACGCTACATACAAACAACACAGCCAGCTGCAAGCAGGTGAGGATGAAACATGGCAAACAAAATTAAATGTACTATGAAAATATTGTTCCAAATACCAAGAAAAACAAGCAGCTCCAGCTCAACTATGCTAACAGTTAGTTAGCCAAGTTAGCCCAACCTCTGTGTAAAATTTCAGCACCGGCAGCTCCAGTGGCGCATCTATCAGCATGAGTTGTAAGTTACCCTGAAATAAGAACCACCAATTCCCATCTGAGGTACCTCATACTTTTGCGATTGTGATGAATATTTTGTCACCAACACCTGCTGGCTGTCTGAGTGTTTTCCTCCCTGACAAGATGCAGCTTTTCCTCTGTGGTGGCTGGCTACCGCAGCTCCACTCCACCCGCCACACTGCCACCTACAAGCGGATAACGCGAACAGACAGGAAGTGGGAGCTAACTGTACGTTTGTTGACAACAGTTTGTTGACCACAGCTGTGATCTTGTGTAACGTTTCGCTGAATTAAATTCACCACACTATATGATACAATATCCAACAGCTTCTGATTATGATCTGAAGGTCTGAGCTGCCTGCATTTCAATGGACAGTGATAGGGGAGGAAGAGGAGGCAGAGGAGGGAGAAGAAATCGTGGTGGAGAGGTGAGAGACTTCAGTCGTATAAACTGGGATAGTGCCCCTTTTCTTTAATAACAAAGACTAATTTGTGACCCATGACATGTCTGTGATTCAAGGCAAGCAGGGTGAATTGTTTGGCATGGTAAAGCCTAGGTCCTATTTTTAAACTATAGCTATAATTAGAGATGAAATTGAGAGTGTCTGTCTGTCACTCTTTACCAGGACAAGGATGTCCGCCTGTCCAAATCCATATCCTATGCTCTTCGCCATGGAGCCAAGCAGATGGGTCTTCAAATGGGTACAGGTGAATTGCTCATAGTCTGGTCTAGGTAATACAAGTGTCCCTTTACTGATACTGTGACAGCTTCTGACAGAACTTTGATAGCAAGTATTGACTTTTTATTTTTCACAATTGCTAAAACATGTCTTGAAACTTTGCATGCTTTTCTCAAAACTGTAAACACAAAACCCAGATGTTAAACCACATTTACAAAACCTCTGACTCGCTTCAAAACTGTGTCATCAGTTCTCAAAATCAAACAGTTTTCAGGTCAGACACAAAGCCAATCAAAATAAAAACACTACGTACTGAACATTCATTGCACACTACATAAAAAATGGAAAACACAGTGTTTAGGGCATGTAGCTTAAGAAGTTTAATACTTCTAAAGTAACACACCTCAGTAACAGTTACAGTATTGCCTACTCTAAGTACTGCAAGCACTTGCATACAGTAAAACTTCAGTACAGCAAAAGGCCAAAAGGACAAAGACAAATGAAAAGCACATTACACTTTATTCAGCCTCAGCATCATGCCTTTGTACTGGGTCAGGCCAGAGCTTCATCTACATCAAAGGCTATATTCTCCTTTGCCTAGCAATGAAAGAAAAACCCTCTGGTGTGCCGCATTCAGTCTTGGCAGAGCTCAACAATTATGTCACCACCAAACTTACATTGACCATGTGACATGATTTTTGATCTTGTGGTAAATTAGCATTGTTAAACAGGTCTAGAAATGGCAGGGGCTTTCTTTCTACATCAGTCATAACATGAACATCTGTATTGTTCGTTTCACAAAATGCTTGCAGACTGTAAATGTATTCCAGTGCAGTGTACAGTGCAAGAGAGAAAATCCGTTGTGGAAATGTGACCATAGCCATAACAGTTCTCATCCTCACAGATGGCTTTGTGTTTGTGGAGGAACTCCTGGCTCACCCGCAGTTTCGCTTATACTCATTGGAAGATGTCGAGAGAGTTGTGGCCACAAATGACAAACAGCGCTTCAAGCTCTCTCCCCACCCAGAAGATGGACGCCTGCAGATTCGAGCTAATCAGGGCCACACAGTGCAGGTAAACAGAGTAGTATATTTTAGATGAGGTGTCTGTGTTCCTGAAAAGAGACATGTGGACACCTACAAATGGCACTGGAAAGGGGATATTTGTTTTCATCAGCAAGCCAGCATGCGAGGATGCGTATCTGTTGTATTCAGTGTTGCATTTGTACAGTATATTTAATTTACACCAAAATTGCTTTTAGACAGAACAAGTTTTCCTCTGGACTTACTAACATGATAAATGTACATGAGGTCTGGGTAATGGAAAAATTGTGTCATTTCTCCAGTCACTCAGAGATATAAAACCAAACAGCAACATGAAGTATACGAAGATTTCAGAGGCCAAGTCTGTGTTTTATATTTGTACAGTATGTGTGGGAGAGTCTGAATGAAAGACAATGTAAATGACAGTTCTATTCATTTTTTCAGATACAAGTATATAAACTGTACATTTACATTTTGCAAAATATTTACTTCCTGTTAAATGCGCTCAATTCTGTCCCACTGCAATCTAATTTTAAGATGACATATGTCTTTAGTCCTCTCCATCACTCTAATCATTTTTTATCCCCTAAAAGAAGTGTAATCATTTTTAGGTGATGGTACAAAAAGACACTGGAAATAGCAGCACCAACTCTGGTGCTAAGGTGGCTCCTCAAGTTTGATTTGGTGTTAAGTTTTGTTTGTTGTGTGATTTTAGCCACCTGAATTGTTGACAGAGGCATTTGTTGTAAAGGCTGACATGTCAGCTGAACACAGGTTACATATAAACACTCACTGGTGTTTGGTTACATTTTAATCGAGTCCTCAGTTTTTCTCCTAATCTTCCCTTAATCTTCAATTTAACTCTAAGACCTTCACAACTAATTAAGCATCAAAGCTGTAGTTTCAACAGAACTCTGTGTATGAATCTTAATGTGGTCCAAAAAAGTCCAGTATACAAAATGCTGTGTTAATACTAGTTCCATTGCTGAGGTCAGGTAAGGGATTTGGAGCTGAAACCGGTCCTGGCTGGTTCTCCAGACTGCCCAGCTGAAGCTGTTCATGGCTCCTACCTGTGCAAATGGAGCTCCATCCAGCAGCAGGGCCTGAGCCGCATGAAGAGGACACACATACACCTGGCATCAGGCCTCCCTGGGGAGGATGGCATCATCAGCGGTAAGCTGTGTGTGTGTGAGAGAGAGAAACAGAAGCAGGTCTGCTGAATATTAAAGTAAATTGGTACTACTGAGTTATTTCGTTTTCCCACCAGGCATGAGGAAAGACTGTGATCTAGCCGTGTTTATCGATGTGCCCAAAGCTCTTGCCGGTAATCTTATCCACTATCGACTGTTGCCCAATACACTCAATTCAGTCTATATGTTTAGGCAGAATCTCTCTTACATGTATTTTATGTGTATATTTGAATATACAGAAGGTATTGAATTCTTCTGGTCAGAGAACGGTGTATTGCTGACTGCAGGCAACACAGAAGGAAAACTTCTTCCGAAATACTTCAGTCGAGCCTTAAGACTGAGACCTACAAGTAAGAAAAACTATCACATGGATTCATTTAATATAGATTATGTTTTAAAACAAAGATTGAGTGCCAACATTTACTTGTTCACTGAGGTCAGTCTTGTCCTGTGTTTCAGGGAGCATCCTGCCGCTGCAGTAGCCGCAGGGGATACTGATTTGTCATTGGTCGCAAGAAGGCTCACCTGACTTTGCTAGCATCCCATGGTTGGTTGATACTTATCCTAGTTCCCTTGGTAACATTTGTTGTTTGGCAGGAACATCCTTGTGAGGCAATTTTGGTCAGAAATAGGAGAGTGCATTCAGAATTTATCCTAAATGGGACTAAATTGGAAAACTTTTAATTTTTGTGTTATTATTGAAAGGATCAGTATGGCTGTAGAGAAACCTTATTTTTATATGAGAATTCAACCAGTTCATGTTGACAATTGTCACTTTTTATTTATAAGTATAGAGGCTTTGTTTTCTCTTTTGCATTGTTTGTAATAAATAAACTTGATTGACTGCCAAGACAGTTTTCACCAAGCAGCTGTAAAATATGTAATAATGGTTACAATCAGATACAATAACTGTTGGCAACAACCAGCCAGGCCTTTAAATAAACGAAAATGAACATTTGAAGACATATTGCATGTGTGGTTAGTCACATGACTAAGTATGGGAAAACAGAGGATGCAGACACTGTGGTTTTCGTTAACAGGCTGCCTTAACAGTTTCTTATGAAGATATGGACACACGCAGCATGTGCGAGGAGATAATTGGTTTGAAGCTTCCTGTGTAAGAAACAACAGAAGTTATCACCATATGTCACAACGACAATGAGTGAAGACAACAACAGAGAATGAAAATTTGCTATATTTATTTAGTTAATGGTAAACATTTTATATTGGCACGCATTATATCATCACTGTTTTTAATTCCTAGCTTTAATAATAATGTGGCTCTTGTAATGTGTTAGTCATTTCTAACATAAGTCTGTGACAGTAAGAATACAGCTCTGCGCAAAGTAAGGCTTTGCATCCTGGACGATTCTGATTATAGTTCTGTACAGATGGAAAGAAAAAGTAGCTGCTGGCTTATCAAAGTGGTTTTACATTTCCATGAGTTTGATTTAGTCCTGCTGATGCTGAACCAGATGACCAGCAGTTTGGCCCAGCAGCAGTCCATCCTGGAGGAAACTGGAAGTCACAACGAGGACCACTGTCTGAATATTTAAAGTCTTCCAACCTATGATGTATCTTACGATTAACAGCGTGTGTGTGTGTGGAACAAAGGCTAGATAAGAACTTAAGTGGATTGACAAGGTGGGTTTTCATATGTACACACGAGCAGATTATCTTATTTTAACCCTCATACTGTTCTGACCATTAATGGTTGACTGAACGCAACAATAAATCATGTTAAGATCTGTCTTAGAGAGCTTCATGGCCACCAGTCAGCTTGTGGAAGAGTTCCTCATTGAGCGTGTCACTCCTCTCACGACTGCGTGTCGACATGAAAATGTAGCCTCCAATAAACTCGTGAACAATTTTGCAGTCCGCAGTCACACAGCTAAAAGCAATGTTGACATTGCCTTCAAATTCAATGGCCATCTGGAGGGGTCAGAAACACACACACACACACACACACACACACACACACACACACACACACACACACACACACACACACACAGAAGTGAAGTAAATTATTTTAAGATAAATGCATACTATAAGGGTTGAAAACATTTTACGCGGGTGAAATTGCACACAGCTACAAAATACAATGTTGATGCGATAGGCTTTGGTTATAGGCTGTCTGAATTACATGCAATAGGCCAGGCTGTGCACCTTTCACCTTCTCTCCCCCTCTCTCTGTCCCTTTCTCTCAAACACACACACACACACACCATAAGGTGCAGGTCCACCTAATGTCATGGTTGTTAATAATCTGCATCATTGAATGATAGCGTAATTTATATCTATCATATATTTCAATGCACCCAAGACCATAATTACCTCCGCCAAGGAGGGTATGTTTTCACCTGTATTTGTCAGCAGGATTATGAAAAAAGTACTGAACTGATTTGCACCGAATTTGGTTGAGGGATGGGGCATGGGCCAAGGTAGAACCCATTAAATTACCATGAGTTTGAATTTTTTTCTCTGAAGTCTAGTGTATGTTGTTTGACATTGGCCTTGGTGGAGGTCTGTATTATCTGTGTGCCCCTCTGGTTTATAATACTTTAGGCAGTTTGCGGGTCAGGTTGAGTTTGGGTGGTTGATTAATGCATGTTTTTGGGTGGTGTGTATTGGCTCTCACAACGAGCCTGGTGGGTGCGGGTATTAAAAAACCCTGACCTGCATAGACAGCTTAATCCTTGGAACATGTAGACACATGCACTGATGATGAAAGTGCAGGCAGGGGGAGTGCGGGTAGGGAGAGAACAACTGAGCCAGTGAAGTAGAGGAAAAAGCACTACTTTCAAACACAATAGCATGATGCAGCACCGGTGCTGGAAGGGCACCAAAACAGCCTGATGATCATACACATGAAATTTTAACTCACACACACAGGTCTCAGTCTGGAGTCCTGGTGTTAATGAGGTCACTTTACTTCCCATTACTTTACATTACCTTCCCTTTACTCCCATTTCAGAAGTTTTATGGCCAATGATGCTGCCAGCATTCATTGAGGCATTTTCTGTGTGTAGCTGAAGTCATACCTGGTTTGTAGGTTTTCAAAGTCTTAATTGAGTCATATTGACCAGTTTTGACCTTGAATTAAGTTATCACAACAGCATAGTGACATAAGATTTTGTGAATACTAGACACGTGGAAACTTTTCTTGAGCTAATTCAGCAACAAATATATCATGCAAACTGTCCTCCCTTACAGAAGCCTGATTAAAGAATGAGTCTGACCTGTCGTATGTCCCAGTTGACGTTCCACTGCTTCATGTTGTTGTAGCGCCAGGTCTTGACCACGTCACCCACCCCCAGGTCGATGCGGATCAGGCGGTTTGGAGCGATGCCCAGTACCTCGTCTTTTCGGCTACCTTTGAACCTGTTGGTCAAAAACGTCTTTCAGCTTCCTGTATTTCAAAATCCTGACAAAAGCAACTCTTTAACCCTCCAAAATTTTGAAACCTAACTGAGTTGAATGCTAGCTGAATTGGATACCACTTGTTTTCCTATGTTTTCTACTCTTATCAACACTCATATTTACAACACTGCTACTTCAGGAGCAGGGACTGCCGACACACAGCAAATTAGTTTCAGAAAGTTTCCCAAAGGAGCACTATATCAGAAATTCATCTGCAGAATTGTGTCTAGCAGATAGCAACTGAGGACTAAAACTTGTTTTAAAAAAATCCAAATTTTTGCCTTTTAGATAGATTTGTTTTTTAGTCTTAAATGTAATTTTACAAAATTTGCATTTTCTTAAATTACAGCTGCTAGTGAGATCTGATCTGAAAAGACTCTCAATACAATCTCAATATTTATGCTGTGTATGAGTAAATGTTTTCTTACATAATACTTACTGTATATATTAACCCATTTTAACCCAGTTACACTATATGTGACTTTTGTCTAGTTTTCCCACCTTTCATGTTGTGAAAATTAGGGCTTAAATCGATGCTAACTGGCATTCAATGAATTCTGAAAACATTTAAATTAAACTTTAAACTTAACCTGACAACGATGTACGAGAGGCCAAAGTCAGGCAGAGCCTGCCAGATCTGCAGGAAGCGCGTCACTGCATCCGTCAGTGAGAGCTGAGCCACGTTTTGGTACGCGTCCAGAATACGAGGGGTCAGCTGGAGGAACAGGCACAGGGTAAAGATCAGATGTAATTTTATGTTGGTTGCTTTGAGCACAAACTGGGTATGGGTTTCAGCTGCAGAACTATTCAGTCAGCTCAATTGTTCAAAATCACTGTACTGTTGATGTTGAATGATTAATTTCATTTCCATTGGAATTTTGCACATTGTTAGATGTCATACACAATATAAAGGCTCAATAAAGGAGAGACTGGTGTGATCCAGTAGTCCTGTGCTCTGCTGTAGATATGAGATGTCACATCTACTATTCTGATCTTTTTTTGTGTGTCTGTGTGCAAATTCCTCCTCTTCTGTGGCTCCTGTACCTGTTTTGGTTTGTACTTCTTATGGTAGCGTGGTGATACCAGACTGTGTGTATTGATGCTTTCATCGTTGGCAGGTACGTTGCCATGGGAACTGGAGTTGGTCTTTTGCATTGCCAGGAAGGAGTGGATGCTCTGTATTTCACTCTGGTAACTGCTGTCTGCGAGGCTCTTGCCTTTGGAGGCCAACCGACATGCCGCCATCCACTGAGCATATTGCTGCTCCTGGCGTGTGAGAGACAAAGACACAGAGCAGGTTAAAAGACAGAGAGAGAAAGCGTGAGAGAGTGATGCGACTGTGGTCAGAGATGTGCGATAGTGGGACAAAGACAGAGGTATTCAGAGAGAGGTGGTGGAAATGACAGGATGTCACATACAGAAATGAGGGGAGACAGGTGTGTGTGTGTCTGTGTGGGTGTGTGTGGTGTGTGTGTGTGTGTGTGTGTGTGTGTGGTGTGAATGTGTGGGTGTATGTGGGTGTGTGTGTGTGTATGTGGTGTGTGTGTGTATGTATGTGTGTGTGTATGTGTGTGTGTGTGTGTGGTGTGGGTGTGGGTGTATGTGGGTGTGTGTGGCCTCACGTTTTCACAGCGCAGATAAACCTCGTTCATGCCCTCAGGTGCTGGTATCAGGAGTCTGATAAGGAACTTCTGTGCGGCCATGTTAACGTCTGGAGCCACTTCACATCCTGTGTGTGAGATGGATATCAAAGCAACATTTAATACTGAAATGTGACATTTATCGGTTAGACAGAGATACGATGGGAACAGATAGATGAGCAATATGAGCACTGAGTCAGACTTCCATGACATCTTGAGTACATGGCCCATGCCTGAATCACACTTACAGTTAATCTTCTGTGTCTATGTTCTCATATACATTAGTGTTGATATTCTTCTTTGTTAAAGTTCAAGCCCTGAAATTTGTTTTTAGACTCTGTCTCTGACTTTGACTCTTTACCATAAATGTCTCTCTCTCTCTCTCTCTCTCTCTCTCTCTCTCTCTCTCTCTCTCTCTCTCTCTCTGTCTGGGTGTGTGTGTGTATGTGCGTTTTCTCATTAGCATTACTGTATACTGTAGTATGTAGTAATCTTTCAGCAGTGATATTACAAAGATCTGAATAAACATGTTGCTAAGCAATGACTGCTATTTCATTGGCTACTAATTCATATATACTTATGGTTCTATTGATAACTGAGTATATCATTGGTTACATAGCAGGGAAATATCAAAATGATGGAAAGTACAACAATATAATAAGTACCTTTGAGGTTTATCTGCTGAATCGGCTCCCCAATGCTCTCCTCTTTGCTCTTGAAATAAGAGATTGAGGTATCCTGGAACTTAAACCAGTACTGCTTGTATCCCTTCAGTGTCAATCTCTTTGGCCTGAAACATACAGTCACATAGCTCAGTTTCACCAGAACACTTTGATCGTTTTTATCAAGACGTTTCCTCCTCATATATGGTAGAAAATAAAATAAAAAATTTCAGAAAACTGCTGCTTTCCTAGTCAATGGATTAAATATCTATTATATAGCAGATGTTTATATATGTTTATATGGTTATAAAGAAAGAATCTTATTAGTACCTGAGAGGACTGAGTAACTGCAAAATGAATCTCACCTGAATATCTTCAGATAGTCGTTGAGCTCTGGAGCAGTCATGTTTTCCTGGATGACAGACAACAAAGACAAAGACCTTTCAGTTTATAAATTAGCTCCCCTTTTCACCATCTTGTTTCAGGGAAGCAGCAACAGAAAATTTTCTTGAGTATCTTCTGTTCTTTCTATGCAAAATCCTATAGAAACTTATACATCACACAAAACTGAACTGAGATTTTCTGTTCTAGTTTTCGAGGTAGGAAAGTGAAATGCATGATGATAACCAAGGTAACTGCTAATCATGAACCCTCTGATTGCAAAAATATAACATCTTAAATGATGTAATTGCAGCTGATGTTTTAACACAAATGAATAGATAGTTTTAGAAGGCCCTCATGTGCTGTAACATTTCATGTAACCTTTATTGACAATTTCTCTTATCACTGACACCAAGCTGTTTTAAACATTTGAGCTATCAAAAAAACAGTTGCCATTTCTCCCATTTCTTTTTCACCATTTGTGTTGACCTCAGGCTTGCCGCTACTGTCAACTGCTTCAGCCATGATAAAGTTAAACAGCTGAGTCAAGCGTAACAGTAGCTGACATACAAGTTAAACCAATATGTCTGACCAGCATCTCGGATGCGGAGCTGCTCTCTCCCTCCATCTTGACTTCCAGGGACTGCAGGGCTGACTCCAGGTCGTCCATGGCTGCACTGGAACTCATCATCTGCGGCTCCGACTGAGAAACCTTACTGATGTGGTACTACATGAGTTTGAATATAAGAGAGGAGAGTGACAAGCTTTTAACCTTATATGAGATGTTAAAGGAGAAAATAACTCAAACTGTGTTGTAACTACTTGTTTCATCTGGATACTAAAAATTGTAACCGTAAATTAGAATAGTCTTCAAGTGCATTTTAAATCCACTGAGTGGGATTTTGATTGTGACATAATTGTAACCTTAAAGCAAAAAACTAAACTAAATAAATAAATAAAACACAGATATAATATGTATTATTCAAATCAGCAGACAGATGCTTTCCTATCCCTCTTTGAATGTCTGTTTGGTCCAGTTTTTATGGTTCTGTTATCAAATTATAGTTTTCATGTATTATTTTATCAAACAATGTATATTACTGAAAGTGTAATTTATTGACATAATGTGAAGGCAGACTCTGCTCACAGTTGGTTTCTGACTGACTGGTATCTTCATTAGATGTCTTTGACCATGTTTGCATATAAATAGTGAAACTTTTCCTGTAGTTATGTGATAAGAGTTTCATGAGGTTATCGTCCTCTTCCTGTAGAGTATTTTTAACGTGATGTCTCCAACGTGATGCACTTATTTCCCCTTCAGCAGTATTGTTTTCTACCTGCAGAGCACCAAACAGCATCATCTCCTCCTCTGTGCAGTCGATGTCCTCCAGCAGGATGGCCCAGCGAGCCTGTTCATACAGCTGGGTCAGACGCACAACATCGTACTGCAGGGCCAGAGAGGAAGGGTGGAGGTCAAAGAAGGGAAGGACTGAGAAATACAAATACAAAAACATACACATACTCTATCTGTTAACACAACATGTACACACACACGCACACACACACACCTTGGGTTCTATGTCATAGAAGGAAAAGTATTTGAAGCGAAGCCAGAGTCGGTCATTTTCTTGGATGCCCTGCTGCATAAGACTACGGGATGAGTCCAACCACCTGAGGAAAAAAAGAGAATAAGTCTGTATTTTCTCAAACATATACTCACAAGTGGAAGAAAACTACCACAGTGCCTCAGAACTTTACTGTCTTGATGTTCCAACAGAAATCAGAGAGATTACGTTTAGATAACACATGTTGTGAGTAAGTATGACATCACAAACTAGCACAAAACAACACCCAAAAAACTAAATAAATTAATAAGTTTATATGCAAACTAAACTAGTAACCTAAATAAATATATTTATAGATATATCTTCCATTTGACTTTTGTTCCATTTGTGAATGACTAATTATAATTATGTTAATCAACAGTTTCTCATTGTCATGTTTTTTAATAAACTTTTTTAATACACTAAACTTTTAGCATGCATGTATGTGTAAAGGCATACCTGCCATTGATGTGGGCCTTGTCCACCACACTGGCTGGGCGGTACTGCTTGGCTATGACTTCTGGGGCGGGGGGAGGCTGAGTAACTGACAGCATCTTGTATATGGCCTCCATCTGAGGTGAGTCAGCAAAGTGAGCTGGCATGCCGTTATACAGACAGGGCCGGGACACTGTAAGAGAAGAGGGAGTAAGAGAGTTATATTTAAATTTTACAGGGAGTTAACTTCACAGACACCAAAATAAAAGTCTGGCCTCTGTAATAAATGTCTCCATTTCTGCTCTAAAATGCACAGTAGCTGCTTAAGAAAACAGTCATGGCTGTCAGATGAAGACTGCTGTTAGGTGTGCTTAAGACTCTATGATTAATCTTCTCCACTGTCCCTCAGGTTTACCTCTGGATAATTTTCAGAAAGACCACATACGACTCTCTGTGTGTATGAAGCCTTTTGAAGACAACTATACAAAATACTATAATCCTTTCTCAGAGACAAAACAGATGCTACAACAGAAAGATTTTTCAGTGATTATTGTTACAACCTCATTTGCTTTTAAATATTTTTGCTAAGACACACCGCTTATAATATGTGTGAATTTGGGGCCTGGAGAGTGAAGGGAGTGTGATGAGTGTACCCGAGGAGAGGGGCACCTCGGTCAGGTCGTAGATCTCCTCTGTTGAGTCTTTATCTTTCTTCTTCTTTTTCTCCTCTAAGGGCCGAAGGAGGGAGAGCTCCTCAGGGCGACGGATGTCTGCAGAGGTAAAAAAGAGGGCATGGATGTAAATGTAAAATGGTAACCAATTTTTGGTAAATGTTTACTCCAAACTGGATCATGGCTCTGTGAAAGGGCCCAAAGATACTCTGTGACGCAATGGTAGGGTGTCTGACCCCAGATCAGATGGTTGTATATTTGAATCATGTCAGACTCAAGTGTTCTGCTGTTGGTGTATTAGGAACCTTCTAGTGCATATAATGTACTAGTATCCTTAGCAAATGAAGATCATCAAAGTCAAACTCTCCTCCTGACAATTAAAAAATCAGTATCAATTTAAACTCCCTGAACCAGTGTTTAGTTTGTCATATCACATCAAGCTCAAATGGACTGCTTTAAAATTTCTAGAAAACCACCATTTAACACCGACCGGGGCTTGGTTCATCAGCTGATGTGTTGACAAGTTAGACATACAAAGCAGACTCTGTGGCACAACGGTAGCGCGTCTGACTCCAGATCAGAAGGTTGCGTGTTCAAATCACGTCAGGGTCAATTCTTCTGCTCTCTGAGAACATAAGGAAGCTTCTAGTGTATTATAATGGACTTGTCTCCTTTGCAGATGAAGGTCATGAAACCCTGCTTTTTAGTTTTTCATTGGTTTAGTCGATTGTCGGAAAGCTCTGAAGATACTCTGTGGAGTAACAGTAGTGGGGCTGAGTCCCTATCTGAAGGTTGCATGTTCATATCACATCAAGCTCAACTAGACTGCTTTTAAATGTCTAGGAAACCTCTATTTAACACCTACCAGGGCTTGGTTCATCACCTGATACGTTGACAAGTTAGCCTACAAAAGCAGACTCTGTGGCGCAACGGTAGCGCGTCTGACTCCAGATCAGAAGGTTGCGTGTTCAAATCACGTCAGGGTCAATTCTTCTGCTCTCTGATTACATAAGGAACTTCATAGTATATATAATGGACTTGTCTCCTTTGCAGATGAAGTTTATCAAAATCCTGAGTGTGCATCTTTGGAAACCCCCGAAGATCTATTGGTAGTGGAGCTAACTCACTATCTGAAGGTTGCATGTTCCTATCACATCAAGGTCAACTAGGCTGCTTTTCAATGTGTAGAAAAACCTCCATTTAACACCGACCGGAGCTTGGCCCATCACCTTATGTGTTGAGCAGTTGGCTAGTGAAAGCAGACTCTGTGGCGCAACGGTAGCGCGTCTGACTCCAGATCAGAAGGTTGCGTGTTCAAATCACGTCAGGGTCACTTCTTCTGCTCTCTGAGTACATAAGGAGCCTCATAGTATATACAATGGACTTGTCTCCTTTGCAGAAGAAGTTCATCAAAATGAAGGGCTCGGTTTACTGGACCTTTGGAAAGCCCCGAAGATACCCTGTGGGGCTGACTCCCGAGCTGAAGGTTGCATGTTCATATCACATTAAGGTCAACTAGGATCCTTTTCAATATTTAGAAAACCTTATCATCTGCCAGTGCTTGGTTCATCTGCTGATCTGTTGAGCAGTTGGCCATTGAAAGCAGACTCTGTGGCGCAACGGTAGCGCGTCTGACTCCAGATCAGAAGGTTGCGTGTTCAAATCACGTCAGGGTCAATTCTTCTGCTCTCTAAGTACATAAGGAACTTCATAGTATATATAATGGACTTGTCTCCTTTGCAGATGAAGTTTATCAAAATTCTGAGTGTGCATCTTTGGAAAGCCCCGAAGATACCCTGTGGGTTATTGGTAGTGGGGCTGAGTCACTATCTGAAGGTTGCATGTTCATATCACATCAAGGTCAACTAGACTGCTTTTCAATGTGTAGAAAACCTCCATTTAATGCCGACCGGGTCTTGGTTCATCAGGTGATCTGTTGACCAGTTGGCCAGGGAAAGCAGACTCTGTGGCGCAACGGTAGCGCGTCTGACTCCAGATCAGAAGGTTGCGTGTTCAAATCACGTCAGGGTCACTTCTTCTGCTCTCTGAGTACATAAGGAGCCTCATAGTATATACAATGGACTTGTCTCCTTTGCAGAAGAAGTTCATCAAAATGAAGGGCTCGGTTTACTGGATCTTTGGAAAGCCCCGAAGATACCCTGTGGGGCTGACTCCCGAGCTGAAGGTTGCATGTTCATATCACATTAAGGTCAACTAGGATCCTTTTCAATGTGTAGAATACCTTCATTTATCATCTACCAGGGGCTGGTTCATCTGCTGATATTTTGAGCAGTTGGCCATTGAAAGCAGACTCTGTGGCGCAACGGTAGCGCGTCTGACTCCAGATCAGAAGGTTGCGTGTTCAAATCACGTCAGGGTCAGTTCTTCTCCTCTTTGAGAATGTAAGGAAGCTCATAGTGTATATTATGGACAGGTGTCCTTTGCAGATTAAGGTCATGAAACCCTGGTGTTTAGTTTTTCATTGGTTTACTGGATCGTTGGAAAGCTCTGAAGATACTTTGTGGAGTAACGGTAGTGGGGCTGACTCCCTATCTGAAGGTTGCATGTTCATATCACATCAAAGTCAACTAGACTGCTGTAGAAAACCTCAATTTAACACATACTGGTGCTTGGTTCATCAGATGATCTGTTGACCACTTAAACTGTGGTAGCAGACTCTGTGGTGCTACGGTAGCGCATCTGTCTCCAGATAAGAAGGTTGTGTGTTCAAATCATGTTAGGGTCAAGTAATTTACAGTTCAAGTTCATATGGAAGGTGATGGTACCTGAAGTCAAGCTATTTCCTCTGCATCTGACACCAGAGCAGGAGAAACACGAATCCATGTTTAGAAGAAAACAGTCTCTTTAAAACATGTACTATACAACCTTGTGCACCTGTCACATCTTAATGAGTTTGTGGATTCACATTAAAACTTTTACTATATGTGACTTTCATTCAGATGGTTATTAACAGTGCTGACCAGCAATATGTCACAAACCTTTATTTATCTGCTTACCAAACTGATTTTGATTTATTCCTTAATTGTAGCTGTTAGGTATTAGTGATTATTGTTAGAAGTTACAGTAGGATGCACTAATGTCAGTCTCTTGCGTCTATTTACTGTACTCAGTGAGTACTTTGCATGTATCAGAGAGACACATAATCACCGAAGGGAACAGTCTCTATTCTGTAAGGTTGCCTCTGCCAGTAATGAGCTTCCTGTTAGACTGAAAACCCTGGAATACACAGTATATAAATCCACTGTGAATAACAGGCTAATGGAATTATTCACTTTCCAAATGGATTCAACAGTTTTTTGTTTTTAAGTAGCAAGTATCGTTAAAAGCTTCTGTTTTAATCTGCCCTTCAGTAGAAGTGGCTCTTTTGTTTTGATCCATAATGGGATTTAACAGAGGTTTATCTGTGTTTCTGTTCCTTCTCTTCATGTTTGATCTACCTGCTGCATGGTAAATTTGATACAAATCAGAGCTTTCTTAATCTATACCTCTGCTCCCTCTAAGCTGCTTTTCTACTGACAGATTTTATTATTTCCCCTCTGCCTGCTGCTTTTCAAAACCTTTCCAGTCTGCTGTCACCTCCTGGGGATTTCTGGTGAGGAATTGAGACCAAGAAGTGCCAAAATTAGACTGAATGAAAGCATGAAGCAGATGGCGAAGGTCTTCTTTTCTGGCAGTGGTGTGTGTGTGTGTGTGTGTGTGTGTGTTTGTGTGTGTGTGTGTGTGTGTGTGTGTGTGTGTGTGTGTGTTTGTGTGTGTGTGTGTGTGTTGATACATCCAATTAGACTGCAACATATTAATGAGACACTTTTACACATCTTGAAGAATAATTAGGTTGTGAACAACTATTACAGTGTGAGTTCTTACAAGCAGCAAGATGACTGCGAGGGAGAGGTAAGAAAAGGAACTGAAGGAATTCATACTGTGAGAGGAAAA
Organism: Seriola lalandi dorsalis; assembly: GCF_002814215.2. Lineage (NCBI taxonomy): Eukaryota > Metazoa > Chordata > Actinopteri > Carangiformes > Carangidae > Seriola > Seriola lalandi. The sequence goes on along the minus strand of NW_019524886.1, from coordinate 498,489 downwards.
GTAATTTAAAACCCACTGTTTGATTTGAAAAAATGAGTTAATGCATCTTTTTAAAACAATTCATTACAGTTTTAAGTAATGATTTTCTGTAAGTATACTTTTTTCAGCTCTAATGCCATAAGGATGTAGAGAAGCAGAAAGAAAGAAAGAAAGAGAAAAAGAAAGAAAGAAAGAAAGAAAGAAAGAAAGAAAGAGAGGCTTACTTAGCATTCTGCAGATGCCCATCACGGTCTGGAAGACAGGGCTGGAGAAGCAGGCATGGAGCCTCAGGGTCATGCCACTGGGCAGACCCAGCTTCAGTGGCTTGTGCTGGGGCATGTACAGCAGCCGGGCATCGGCGTGGATGCCATATTTCTCCAGACTCCAGGCTGTCCGAAGCAGCCACTGCTGCTTCTGATCCCACCACAGTGCATGGTCCGACCAGTCACGCTTGATCTCTGCAGAGGATGGAAACAAAACAGATGTCACTAAAAAACCAAAACAGAGTTAACATTCATTCATTTAAAGCAGTGATGTGTGAAACCTGTAGTTGACTTCTATAATCACAGAACAAAAGCCATGTGGTGAATTTATAATTTGTTATGCTTCTGAATCACTTGTCATGTGAACATAAATTATTCTCTTGACCACTAAAGTGGCAACTACATAAAAGTCATCAGTTTACCTCTTTCCAAAAGTGTTCGATTTGTCACCAGATTAATGATTGAGTTCAGAGACCCTGTGGCATAATTCAGCACATCTGACTCACTCAAGCTCAGAAGGCTGTGTGTTCAAATATATCAGTCAATTTATCTCCTTTTTCATGCATAGTTTTCTTACTTGAATCCTTGAATCATTTATGTGGTATCAATTCTGTGTAGCTTTACTGAATAATAAAGCTTCTGTGGATGCACACACTCACTGTTCACTTTATTTAGTAGGCTACAATCTACTGCATCACAATCCAAAACAACATTCTGCCATTATTACTACCTTTATGAAGCTTAGAAATGTTCAGTTTTGCTTGACAGTCATAAAGGTGATAGTTGTACTTGTTGTTGTTGCACTGGATTGCATTATATTCAACTAGTAGTCAGCAAAAACTTCACATAGGCTTTTTCATACAAATCATGGTCGAGGTGTATGGGATTGCAATACATTGTTCAGATGTAGGAATAGTGTCCACTAAGTGTATACCGTATGCATTGACAACAACACCCTTTGATTTTCGTGAAAACGCTACTTAATAATGTGTTTTATTTTTTCAGTAATGTTTATTGTAAGGGATCATTACTACATTACATGGCCGCTTATAACATTGCGGTTAAAAAGTCACCACAGCAGTGTTATGTAGTCCCTGTCCGCTCTGCTTAGCATCTAAGACTCTGTGGCGCAACGGTAGCGCGTCTGACTCCAGATCAGAAGGTTGCGTGTTCAAATCACGTCAGGGTCATTTATTCTGCGTCATCACGCCGTTTTAGTAGTTATGGAAGAAACAGACTCTTCAACGTGAAGTGACTTCTGAATAAATGGACAATGAAATAATTCAACAAATAAAACGACATTTAGAGAATCGTACTGCCGATTAAAGATGATGTAGAGAAGTAAACACATATTTTTGAATGTCACTGTGAAATGCATTGCTTGTCTTGTCAGGAGCCGCTTCACATAAATCACAAAAACAGTGAGGCACATGTACGATATACCATACGTATCATATCGTATATGATATCATATACGATAACCAAATAAAGTATAGAAATGAAAACAGAAAAATAACAGGAAAGGAAATACAGACCAAAGATAGACCCCTTGCTATACTAAGTGCTTAATATACAATGTACAATGGTTTTAATATACTATACTCTACATTAGTGCAGGTCGAGTGGATATTCTGAATATAAAGCTGCAGAAACCTTGAAAAATCTGATTAATATGCTGTTTTATGTTTTTTTCAATCACATTTACAAACCAGGTGGTGGAACATACGTTTTGTGTCTAATTATGACATTTTTTATGTTTACTGGAAGAAGTGGAGGAAGAGAAGACCACACTAAAACCAAAAACACCACATACGTCCATGCAAATAATCAAACTATTTTTAGTCTGTGTCAGAGAGAAAGACTGAGACAAACAGAGGCAGACAGTGACCTACGTGTTTTTTCCACCAGCTTGAGAATGACCCCTCCGACGTGGAGTTCAGAGGTCACGCTGAGGGTGACAGGTGGAGCGTCAGACCCCAGGTCCTCCACTATGACTGACAGGTCCCACGCCGCCATACTGGGAGAAAGAGAGGAAGAAAGAGAGACAGAAATGAAGGAGACAGGTCTGACAGAGCAGAGTAGACAGACGCCAGGAGATGAGGTGAAAACAGGAGAGACAAAGATGGAGAGAGTGAGAGAATGAAAAATATGATAGATTTAGTAACAGTGTCAAACTGATAACAAGTTGCTATGAAAGGCCGCTCAGCAAATGCTCTTTAAATGATCTATTATGTGTGACAAATGCAATTTTTTTGTGTTTTTGTCTAGTGGAAATATGTGACAGCTCAGACAAAACAGTCAAGGACAAGAAGAAGATGAACAAGACTGATAATTAATCACTTAAATGATTTGTTGTTCCACCACATTGATTAAACTGCCCACACCATCTTCAGGTCTGACATGAAATATGGTCAGATGATTCTTGATGCCAAACTCGGTGTTTTGGCCATTATTATTTTAGAGTCCTATATATGTCAGGAGTGAGAAATTACACACTTTCATATGTGAATAAATTGTTAAAATGCCTGAGGAAAACATTTTAAAACTCTGTAAAACAAAATCATAACATGACATGCCTAAAATATGAGAGACAATTTCAGTTCCACTAAATATTAATGCTCTCTGCTTTATTTCATATTCGTGCATAAAAATCATTGACACATGCATTTATAATTCATTTTCAAGAAGGATAAAAGTGCTGTGAGAAGGTGAGTTACATATGCTGTAACTGTACAAGAACTACCAAACTTGACAGATTTGATAATACAAAACCTACTTCAGTTTTCCATTTAAGGTATTAAATAAGAAGAAGAGATGATAGATGACTTGCTAATCTTCAGGGTTCAATATCACATGATACTGACTAACATGGACACACACTTATAAACTGGATGGGTGACTTTGTTCTGATACGTCCAGTTTGAGGAGCACTTCCTGTTCTGCCTTGAACTATCACCATGGAGGCACACTTCCGCTTTCAGATCCACCCAAGTCAAGAAGTTCATACAGGGCCAATATACTAAATTACTATGTGTGTTTGAAAGTATTTAAGCCCATTTTAAAGCTAAACGCTTTAAACGTGTTAGTGCACCATGTAACTGCATTTTCAAGGACTGGTATCACAAACAATGCCATTACAATGAATAAATGACATGACTACACCATTCTTCGCCTCTTTTGGAGGTCTAAAGTTTCTTTATCTGTATATTTCTAAATGTAAGCTCTGATCTGTCACCAGTTAACCTCTCTATAGAGTGATGCGACCTAATAAATGACCCCAGATCTGAATTTTTAATACAGAAGCCTTACACATACATACCTTGTCCTAACTTTCTCTGTCCTTATGCCCCCCCCCCACACACACACACACACACACACACACACACACACACACGCACACACACACACACATATACTTTCAAAGACAATACCTTTAGTCTCCTCTGTCCAAGGTTTTGAGAAATTTAATCGGGGGAACCTGTGTGCCTCTGTCAGATCGCTGAAGAAGTTTCCTTTGTTTTGTACAGCAGTTTTTGCCCCTCTCGATTTGGGCGGGTTGTGGTCTGTACAGCGATGCTGCCTTTGTCACTTCTATCAAGATGGCTTGTTCCTTTTTTTCATGTTTGTCAGTTTCCGTCAAGCGGAAATGAGTAAAGGGCTCAAATTGACAGGCAGTTTGAGTTCCGCATATGAGGCAATGTGTGTGTGCATGTGCATACATATGTGGGAGCTGAGACAAGAGATATTAAATGGGCAGACAAAACACATTATCACTCTCCTCCATTTGTCTCCCTGTTCTTCAAAATAGCAATCACACACACACACAGCTCATGGCAGATTAGTCATCTTATTTTTTTTTTGTTTTTCAAGATCAGCAATGTGTAGTTTTAGGGTGTGTATTACTGATTGTAGTTTTTATGGTTTTCAACATTGTAGTGATAGCAGTTGTTTGTTTTGTTTAAGTATAAATTGCAAAGAAGAGTAAAGCCTGATGAAGTCTTAAAAATGTTAGTCACTAACTTGCTAAATTGCTTCTAAAACTGAAAGGTTTAATGTACTGCTATAGCCTGATAACACTTAAGTTTAAATAAAACTCAAAATCATAGGTGGCCTCATGCACATTTTCTATGTAGCAAATCCAGATTATTATGATGTCATCACGGATTATTCCAGAATTTACTGTTCGGGGGAAAATAACCCTACCTTCAAACACCTAAAAACATGGACAAACTTTTCTGGTACTCAATTACACAATCCGCTAGGGGGCGACAAAATTTATATTAGTGGCTATAGAATAATGTTGCATTCAGGGGCCTTTTTTTTTTTTTTTTTACAGTCTATGTTGATTGGGATAACACAGTCAACCATCCTCTATGATGAGGAGACAACTATACAACTCTATCCTACGACAAGATTATATGTGCAACCCATTAAGAAGATTTTGTTGTTGTGTAAGTATGTGTAAATGCCCAAAAACTTGTAGAGTATATACATATATTATATAAATATATTTTCCTGTAATAGTCCTGCCTCCTTCACGAGAAATATACTGTAATTTACCTTGGAATTAAAACTCCAAGGCATGTCTCTAATTCACATAACGTTTAAGAAACTTTTTTTTCTCGGCACAGGAATTGTATTTATCACATTTTGGTCGGTCACACCGTAAATTCAATTTTTCGGTGGTTCTTGAAGGAGGCTTGGGCTCTCCCATGCATCTGAGTCAGGGTTTACGCTCAATGTAAAATTTATGAAAAAAAGGCCAACGCTTGTCACATTGTCGCATACGGATTTCATTGATAATAGCATTGGCGCATAAATACTGGCACTAGACACCACATTAACACTTATTAACACTTATTAACACTTTAGCGACAGTCAACTAACACCCCCTTCCTAATGGTACGTTCCACACGTTAACGTCCAAAACGAAAATGGTACAGAAGCGCTCGCTGTCAGACGTCCATCATATCAAGTGAGGTGTGCTCCTACCGAAAACGAAATCTAACAAGTGTAGCCGACATTAATCTCTGGAAAGCTTCAGTAACACGAACCGTTAGCCCCTCCGGTGTAATGGCATTACAAATGTCAGCTCTATTTTCATATGTTAGAGCCCTCCCCCGCACCACCGGCCCTCTGTCCCGTGTTTGTGCTGACTTCCAGAGAGCCAGTGTCAAGTTCAAACACATTGTAGTTCCTGGAAGCCCCCGGCCGATAGAGAAGCCAGCAACAAGTCTTCTCCGCGGCCATATTAATGCTACCCGCCGAGGCGAGAAGTTTTCAACAACAATAGCACTTCGGGAGTACAGTCAGGTGAACGGTTCCTCCTCATCCCGAGAGAGGAGAGGCTGGCTGGGCAAGATCGCCCTCGGTGCAGCCCTTGGAGTGAGTACAGTCGCGCTTGTCCAGTCTCTCCACACCGGGACCCTGGCCGCCATGGCCCGCAAAGTTGACCTGAACTCCGCTAAGGGAGACTGGAAGGAGACCAAGGGTGAGACTGCAAGCAAACTCGCGAAGTTTCTGGTTTTATGTTAACTTACTACTCACGTGCAAGGTGCAGTGTTGTCACATGAGCAAAACACCTGTCCAGCTGTCACTGGTTTATGTAGCCCTAGTTACCGGTCAGTTGTCACAAGACTTAAGCTAGCAATCCATGCTTTTAAAATGGATGATGATAATACAAAAAATTATCACATCTCAGAGGTCAGTACACACAAACATGAGACACGAAAAAGTAAAATTACTATTGATATTTTGTCTCCAATATCAAAGTAGAGCTAGTTTACCAAAAACCAATATACACAATATATGATAAACACAATGTAAGTCAGTGACTGCAACTAATGATCATTTTAATTGATTATTGACATTATTGAAAACCAATATATATTATTTTAAGAATAATACAAAATGAAGAAAAGCAAGCAATTTATTGAATTTGAAAAACTGCCACTATCAGTTTTAACTTAAATGAGTTATGCAGTAATTAGAAATCATAGTCACTGGACTAAGTAATTAATTTATAATTTTAATTTATATTTATCACCACTTTGGCCCTGAATCATATTTTTGATATTACGTATAAGCTTATGAAGAAAAAATATGAAATGGAGAAATCAAACAATTTATTCAGTGATATGATATACAGAAGCTTATCACTTTTAGTATTTTGCTATCTTCATAAGATAAATCTGTACTTGAACAAACTGGAATACGAATACTTTTGAGGTACTTGAATCTCACATTACACTGCACTTTGTTGGGATTTTGCTGATGATTAGATGTTGATGCATGAGTTTTTTTGTCGTATTCTTTCTTAGGCTTCTCTTTAGTCTGGTATGCAATAAGTACCATATTTCTCTGTTCTTTATCGCAAATAAATATTTAACAAAATATCTAATTTACATCTGACACATTATTCACTGTCTGGTCTCTTTCTCCATTGTCTCCCTCAGACTTCTTGCTGTCTCTGTCAGTGAAAGACAGGCGTCAGTACTACAGGACATCTGAGTTTGTTTCACTCGACAACATCCCAGTGTGGACTCCCACTGCAGGTCAGACACCCAACATCAGTCAAAGTCACTGTCAAGTTCATTCAGGGTTGGTTGGTTGTGGTGGTGAGACTTTCCACTAGGGATGTGAAGACTTGTATACTAGTGTTATCAGGCATTTGGCCACATTGCATCAAAGAACTTTATTGCATATATGTAAGTTTCTGATGCACTACATTTTATACTGGAATCAGCTGTGAAATAATATTGACTTTATCAATTTCTTTAGTCTTTCTACGAATTTCTGCAGTCAGGGTTGCAAACATTGCTGGTGAACAAAAAGTTCTTGAAAAAACAGCAACATACAAGTGATAAAATAAAATCATTCAAACAGTGAACAAAGATAACAAGTTGAGTATGTTTACATCTCAGATTTATACTTGGATCTATAAACTGGGTGTTGAATCCCGTTTGAAATGGATGTCAAGACTAGACCAGTCATGCAGCGTAAATTCTTTTCACTAGTAGAGGTATCATAACATTGTGACCCAAACTGCTGTGATGACAGCTATTATTATGTGAATGTTAGTTTGGCTAAATTTTGCTATTACATGTTCTCTTTAACACTGCTCACCCATAAACCAAGAACATTTCTTCTATAATTTCAACCATAAATCTTTAGATGCTACTAATATAAGAATATTTAATGTTGTATTATGTTAATAGGAACAAAACAACAAAACATATACCTTGAGCAAATTTACCAAGTAAAATAAAACTGATCCTGGGGCTGATTGTACTGTACTGTACTGTGTGTGTGTGTGTGTGTGTGTGTGTGTGTATGTGTGTGTGTGAAAGAAAGAAAGAAAGAAAGAAAGTCACTGAAAGTTCACTGGTCAAAAGAGAAAAGAGCAAGAAAGAGTGCGTGTATGTAAGAGACACTGTGAGGGTGACTGCGTCGCTGTTGTGTGTGGAAAAGATCTGGACAACTTTGTGTGTGTGTGTGTGTGTGTGTGAGTGTGAGTGTGTGTGTGTCTGTGTGTGTGTGTGATGTCCATTTTAGGAAAGCAGCTGCTGATCAAGACCAGTGGCACACAAACCGTGCAGGCACAGATCTGCGTTACGAAGCCGCTAATAACACACTGTTACGATGAAAACACATTTGTTTTGACATTTATGAGCACTGTGACATTTTTTTCCTCTCAATGTGAGCAACAATGTTAAGTGCTGTCATTTTCGGTGCGCTTCCTGAAATTCCTGCGCTTATATTTTAAGGGATTTAAAAAAACGAAAACAAAAAAAATATATAAACAACACCACTAAGAAACAAGATTTGTGTGTGTCTCTCATTATCAGGTGGTTCTGAGCCAAACCAATATCAGAGGAATGAAAAGTTGGACCAGAAGATTTCTGTCTACACCGGCGACATCACCAAGCTGGAGATTGATGCCATTGTTAATGCAGGTATGTGTGTGTGTGTGTGTGTGTGTGTGTGTGTGTGTGTGTGTGTGTGTGTGTAAATGAGTGAGTGTTTGTTTTCAGTCATCTAACATGGTCACTAGCGATCCATTTCCTCCTCCTGATAAAATAAAATGAAAAATCACATAAAGAATAATTTTATTTCATTTATTTCATCTGTTTGCAACAAAGTTAATAGTATTCAGCAGGGAAAAAAAGAGACTCATGCACAAGAACAAAATGAGGAAGAAAGCCATCCAGTTGGAAATATGAGAAAGGATTAGGGATTTAAAAGCTTGGAGCTAAACTGAGCGCAGCCTCCAGTCCGTTTGTGCAGTGATGTGCATGTACTGTACATAAATTTAGCACAAAGCACCTATGAGGGCGGTTTGTGCTGTGATGGTTGGTATGATGTTTTCTCAGTGTGTGGGAGGGACAGCTGCAAGCTTTTGTATGCTCACTAACATACTGTGAAGTTTTCTTTAAACTAATGTACGTACTGTACAGAAGAACAAAAGACCAACAGAATGGTTGAGAATCAAATGGACTGCTGACTGGCTCCTTGGAAAAATCAGAAGAAGGCTAAGCAACACGAAAACAGAGCTGGTGTTTATGTGATGTCTCAGTACTAAACAGATTATCGACAGACTCCTTCGAAACTGAACAATATAAAATATGACAGTTAAACTGATGTGACTTTTAAAGACCCACACCAACTCCATAGGTTAAATCTAGTCATAGCTGCTGGTGTTTTGTGAAGGCAGAAACTGGTCATAGTTTTATTTGGGTACTACATTAGATGCAATTTACTATACTACAGGCAAAAAATAAATGATTTGGACGTAGTAGTTTATGGGTTGTTAAGGGTCACACCAAACACATTGTTTTTGTCCTGTTTATGTTGTATTGCCTAGCCATTTGTTCTGGGACACTAAATCTGTTACTACAAAAGAGACCTCTGATTTGTTGCATTAACTGGCTAGTGTGGCAACTAACAAGTATTTAAATCATCTGTCAACCTGTTGATTATTTTTTTCCCAACGAATCAGTTTATTGTTATAGTCTGTTAAATGTCAAATAACAGCGAACAATTACCATCGCAAGTTTTCAGAACTAAAAGGTTCAAATCCCAAAGATATTCAGACAAACCAGATATTTGTTTTGGGCTTTCCATAGACAAACCAATGTAATACTGATTAGTTAAATAATACATCTAAGAAACTGTAATTTCAACATAACCGTCATAACTGAGGTAAATAACAATGACAAGCCTATAGCCAATATCTATAAAAAGCTAATAATTGCAAGATATGTGCAGTGTTAGTCTAAGCTTAATACATCTTGATTCAAGGAGTCATGTAGTCTTAATAGAAAATTTATCTATTATCATCCTGTTAAAAACTTTTTTCTAAATGGATGTTTTGCTTATATTACTAATTTCCTCCGATAAGTTATTGTTGTTTTCCAGCAGCTACAAGTAAGATTAGAGTTTTTCTACTGACCATTAGATGGAGCCAGAAGTCAGTTCATTCAATGAAGACTTTTTCCCACAAGGCTGTTTGGGCATTTGGGGGAAATTTAATCGGTGTCTTGGCACAGGCGCTGCATCAGGAGAGAGTGAGGCAGGCCAGCACGCCTAAATGATGCTTGATGATGAGGCTTTAGCAGAAAATGATAGATTTTTATTGGCAGCTGACTGTCAGCAGGTGTATGCTGTGCCAGCATCCAGTGAATATGCTGATCGTTGACTCTCATTTATGACATTACTGCTTGTGTCTGTGTGCTTGCAAGCATTCATGCATTCATCTGCCTACAAATCTCGAAGTAATTATGTGTCTATATCCAGTTAGTAATTGTAATTTGTCTCTGCGTGGCTGTACACGAAGACTTTGTCTTAGGATGTTTGTGTGTTTTACAACAGCTTTTACAGAGTCGCACGATGCAAAGTAGCCTGGAATTAACAAGAGGAAACAGCTAGTAAAGTGTCATTTACCAGAGAGGACGAGGCAAGGTGAGGGAGGGAGACTGAAAAACACAACAGTGCCAGAGGAAACATGACTGAGAGACGGAGCGTGAGAGTCAGTACACCGGCTGACAAAAAGCGAGGGCAGATTCTGGAGGAGTGAAAAGAAGAAGATAAAAGAGAGGCGGGGAGAGGACACAGGCTAGTATTTAAATCTCGGACTGCATTGCCATGGCAACAAGCAGGTACAGGGTACCCACAAAGGAGTTTTGGGCAGCAGAGTCGGATCATCCTTCCCTGTCTGACTGATTGGCTGGCTAGCTGACTGTGTCCATGGTCATTTTGTTGACTAAGCGGCTGACCTTTTCATTCGATGACTAACTGAACTTACTGATTGACTAAGAGGCTTTTGAGAGATGTCAGTCGCTCTTAAAGAGATATGAGGTTAAAATATAAAGAGGGCAGCAAACAGACATTGAGGGACAAAAGAACAAATATAAACGAGATGCTTAGTTACCTTCATGTAGAAAGTTAATCATAAACCTGTTCTCTTGTTGCAGATCCAGCAGCAAAGCTTTAAGCATCACAGAGCAGCCAAACCAGTGCCTGTGGTTTTTGACATGTGGAGGGGAGTGTTGTGGATTTTTTCTGGCTGCTCTGAAAGGCCTTGAAGCATCAGTTAGCCCCTAAGGCAGCAAACATTCAATTGAAGCCAACTGTGGCCAATTATACGCTATACTGGCAGACTGGTAGGCAGGTTGGGGGGGGGGGGGGGGTGGGGGTGGGGGGGCTTCCTGGCCTGGCTGGTGGTGAGCAATTGACTGCAGACACACGAGAACACACACATGGACGCATACAGAGATGCACACACACTTCTATGTGTGGATATATTGTAGCTACAGATGTAGATGCACCGGGGGGCCAGGTGGAAACTTGGTTTTGTGCTGCTCCACCCTCTTTCTTCCTCCCCTCCTTCTTTCCTTTCCTCACTCAGAACTCATTGATCAGGTAAGCAGGGCGTTGCAGGGAGGCTGGGCGCGCGCTGTTTGTCGTTTGTGTCGCTCTCAATAAAGATTGGATTTACAGTAACTCTCCACTCCTCCTCCTTCTCCTCCTCTTCTCCTCCCCCCCCCCTCCGCCTCCCTCCCTCCTTCCTTCCACACTTTTACAGCTCCTGGCTCCTGCCCACTCCTATAAAACACTACAAACATAAAAACCCACAAGCACTTAAGAGCCGTCCTGGTGAGGGGGCGGGGGGCAGAAACATCCTCGTCTTTACACCCCTCAATCACTCCGTCCGGAGAAGGAGAGAGAGATGGAGGGGAGGATATATTGTCTCTGATGGGCTAGCTGATTAAGATGGATTGCACAATGAAATGTCGTTGGAGTGATGAGTTCTTGGAGTGTGTGTGTGTGTGTGTGTGTGTGTGTGTGTGTGTGTGTGTGTGTGTGTGTGTGTGTGTGTGTGGATACGACGTCTCAGCAACTAACTTTGCATTAAAACCTTTTTTCAAATTGATTAAATGCAAATTTGCTTAGCTCTACTGAGCTGCATTTTCACTCGCTAAAGTTTTATTCCTTATTTCCATTCCAGCTCTTACTTTCAGTCGCCGTAGTGTTTATCGTGTCTGACATTAAATGCCATTTATTTTTGGCCTACCTTGGTCTCTGCATAGAATTGGAATTTAATTGAAAAAGATTTAAAAACTAGACTGATAAGTCCTCCCAGTATTTTTGTGTAATGTCCTTTTTTCAGTGGAGCTGAGTGTGTGAGAGTAAATGCAGCGACAGAGTAGGCTGATAAATCTTTCAGGCTAGACTATAAAAAACTGTCCCTAAAATTAAGCCATGCACCGTCAAGTGATAAAGAATATTCTGGTCCTATCTCAGTCTTTAGAGCTGAACCACTTGTCATCGTCACAATTTTTTGCTTGCTGAGAATCTGTGTGTGTGTGTGTGTGTGTGTGTGTGTGTGTGTGTGTGTGTGTGTGTGTGTATGTGTGTGTGTGTGTGTCTATATACAGGCCTATGAGTGTGTGTCACACCTTTGCACATGTGTTTAGATGTATTGACAAGATTACATACGTATGTCTGCATGTGTACACCTGTGCACAGCTGCACCTGCTTGTGCCAGAAACAGGCAGCACACATAATCCTGACTGTGACTGTGTGTGTGTGCAGTATGTCTGGTGAGGTGGTGCATTAGTGCTGTATGTTTGTGTGTGTCTCGTGTGCAGGTGTCCTATCGTGTGTGTGTGTGTGTGTGTGTGTGTGTGTGTGTGTGTGTGTGTGTGTGTGTGTGTGTGTGTGTGTGTGTGTGTGTGTGTGTGTGTGTGTGTGTGTGTGTGTGTGTGTGTGCGTGTGTGCGTGCATGAGATAGGGTCTCCCAGGTTTTCCTCTGCAGGTCAGAGATAAAGCTGTTGGTTGGCACTGGAAACCCACTCACTGTAGCGACAGCTGAGAGATACAAGATTAGAGCCAATAGTTTTCCTGGCCCGCAGGTGACAGGCAGGATGAGCGAGAGAGAGAGCGTCTATAGACTCTACTGTAACGTCAACACAGATAAGAAAGAAAGAAAGATAGAAAGAAAACACTGATGGATGGATGAGGAGATGGATAGCAAGGACAGTAGGTTGACAGACAGGAAGGTAAAAAAAGATCAGAAAGTCAGTAAGCAGGTGAAGGGCAACAACACTTGATGTCTCACCTGCAAATTCCACAACATATGTCATGTTACCATCAGAGTGGCGTCACTGTGACGTAGGTTTTTAAAAATGAACATGCGCATTTCTTCACAGAAGTCTGTTAATTACACGTACAAACGAGCCGGTTATTATCGAACAACAGACTCGAAAAGATGAGTGATATTGATGAAAGCCTCAAGCTCATCTTTAATGATAATAAAAGTTTGCATGTGCACTCGTTCAGAAGAAAGACGGAGATCAGAAGCAGACTCAGCTCAAAGTCAAATGACAGCATCAAGTAGCACAAATCAAGCTTGGGATCAATATAAGAAGCAGAGGACGGCCAAAACAACAGCCAAACTCGTTACAAATATTACATTTGCTGTGTGAAATAGTGCATCTGCTTTTTTCCCCAGAAGATTAATGATTTATTTCTTAATAGTGCGTAGGTTTTTTTTTTTTTTTTTTTAGAGCTGCAACAATTAGTCGAATGACAGAAAATTAACCAGCAACTGTTTTGAACGATTTACTAATTTTTTGATTAGTCATCTCTAAGAGTCACTTGAATTTCCTGCATCTACACTGTTGGTTGGACAAAACAAGCAAATTGAAGCCATCACTCTGGTTGCTAAGAAATTCTGAATGACATATTTTTCACTATTTTTCAACATTTCATAGACCAAACGATTACAGGATGAATCAAGAAAGTAATTGGGAGATTAATCATCAATGAAAATTTGTTAGTTGGTGCCCTAATTTTTGATGACGTTAGTGTAAGGTTGCATGTTTTCATTATAAAGCCTGATATGGTCGTCAGTTGACATTATCGTACTTTGGGTAAAACGTGAAGATAAACTCATCTGAAACAAATTAATTAACAAAAGCTTTGTTTGAAAAATATGTCTCATCTTAAATCGAAATAATCAGTACAGCAGAACCTTTCTAATATCAACTTAATTTTTTATTATTACAATGCTTTGTATGAGGATGGATGCATGCGTAGTCATCAATAATTAAACATCAGTGTTTTTTGAGCTTGGATGCTTCCATCGGGTACAATATAAATTCAACCCAGCGGTGGAGCATCTTTTATTGATTCCAGTCCATGGCAGATGATGGCCGATAGCTGCAGTGGGGCAGGTTGTGGGGCTTGGGGGTTATAGAGGATGAAGGGACTGGGGTGTTGGGAAGGCATGGATGACTGGACTCAGACAGACAAGCAGACAGGCAGAAGGACATCGGCTGGAAGGGTGAGAGGGATGTGCTCAGTGATCCTGTTTGGTGATTTCAAGAGGATAAAATAGGCGAACCCTTGGCTCTGCAGGTAGAGCCCCTTACAAGAGCATTACCCTACGCTGGCACAGCGTCACACTCCTTCTGCAAGGCTTCACTGATTCTTAGCTGGCTTTGTCAATGGGGCTTAGTGCCGTGCTTAGCGCCGAAATCAGCCTGGCAGAAATCCCTGCTTTCGCCATGCTGCTAAAGTGTGTATGGAAGATTGTCAGGCCTGACTTGTTGTTTTAAATTGCTTCAGAGCGGCTAAAATTATTTCTCAGATTTCACCTGAGCTGCATTTTCCTCATTTGACCAGAGTAATAGGGAACATACAGCGGGAATATTTGCATGCTTAACCACTTTATAAGGGATTTTCCAGCATCAGACCAAGGATTAAGTGATTTTTTTTCTCAGATCTATTTTAAATGCCACAGTATCTACTCCAGTTTTTAAGCTGTTGATAGTCTGTTTGTTTTAAGTATGTACATCATGTTTCTGTTATTAGAGGATAATCAAGTTGTAGCCAGCTGTAGCATTTTTTTTGCTTGAGGAATTAATGTTTTCAAGGCAACATTTCATCTGTAGATGCCACTTTGTCATCAAGTCATTTATCTGAGGTGTCTTGCCTGAGGTATCTGAGGCAAGTTGTTGTGATCCACCCAGCCTCTGTGGTAGAACCAGAGGTCTGAGGAGGTGATGGAAAGCCCAGAACAGAGACTCCTCCTGCTGCTGAGGTCCCACAGGCTCCGTACTGTGTGCTCTCTGTCTCTCCCTTTGCTGCAGTTACCATGCATCTACCCTAGAGCCCTTGTCAACTTCTCTTAGGACAGGCTCATATTACAAGATGCAAAATGTCACACCAAGTTTTCTTTTTCAGACAAATATTTTACATGTGTGTGTCTAAGAAGCATCAAAACAGATCAAATAAAATGGGCCAGAGTGCACTTATGTGTGTGTGCTTTGATGTATTAGTGGTTCTTAAATTAAAATAAAAGATAAATGAAAGTCTTCTTCTTCCTCTCAGCCCACCTTTCATCTTCATTAAAAATTAATTTAGCTAGAGTTGTATTGTTTATTCAAACATAAAATCAGTTCTTCTGATGATGTTATGAAGCAGAACATGTCACAGATCCCTCATGAACTGCACTCTTTCTCCCTGCTGTAGTAACTACTTCCATAGCTCCAGTTCCTATAGTAGTATCCCCACTGCACTGACTGTGTTTTGTGAAGCAGCGCTAATGGACACGTTCTCACAATATGCCCATCAACTGTCAGTACATGCAAGCACTTACAGAGGCAAACTGGCATTACTGAAGCAGCCACAGTTTCAGAGCCCTGTCACGGCCACAACTCTACTCCACCAACTACTAAACAGGACAAAAAGTACAGTGGTGAGCATCAAGCAGAGAGCGCCAAATGGAGACGTTAACATGTTTTTTTAGTGGAAAGAGGATTTGCTGTGCAGAAGCCAATAAAAGAATGTGAGGGGAAAATCCATCAGAGTAAGTCTGATCTGTATGGATTTTAATCAGTGAGGTCAACAGTAAGCAGGGGTAGTGATAGGCACGGTCGAAGGCGTGGCCTTATATATGTGGTGTACCACAAAGAATACTGAAGGTTTATACAACAAAATCACGTGTTCCTGTGCAGGTAGATATTTTTTGTTGGCTGTTTTTTGTGTTGATTTAGACGACTCTCAAATTGATAACATTTCCATTATCTTATAGAAGGGCTGCTACTCAACTTTTTTCACTATTGATTAATCTGCCAAGTGCTATCTTAATTAATTGATGACTCATTGAGTTGATAACATGTCAGAAACAAGTTCCCAGAGCCCATGGTCCTGTTGGCAGTGGACACAAGTTAAAACAAAGTTCTCTTTGTCCAAAGGGAAAAACAACTTCCCTTACTGGGTGGTCAGCACTGGTGAAAGAAATACTGAGATCTTTCACTTGAGTAAAAGTAGCAACACCACACTGTAAAAATACTACACTAAGTAAAATAATTATCAACTGAAAAATGTAGTTAAAATATCAAAAGTAAAAGAATTCATTAGGTAGCAGAACGATCTGTCATAGTGTTATATCATTGTATAAAATTGGATTATTATTATTACTGATTCATTAATATGTTAGCAGCATTGAAATGCTGTTGCTGGGTGAGGTGAAGCTGATTTAATTACTTTATATAATATTGTGAATCTCAATCTTAGTTTTTGGAAGTTGATCTTTTTTTTATGTAAAAGATGATATTTAAAGTAAATTGTAACTCCTGCTGTCAAATTAATGCATTGGAGTTTAAAACAAAAAAGAAATGCTTCATGACATGTAGTGCAGTAAAAGGAAATGCAGCATGATAAAGTACCTCAAAACTGTACTAAAATACAGTACTTGACTCAGTTATATTTCACTGCTGGTGATCAATCGTAACATGCAAACAGAGCAATAGAGTAGACAGGCATTTTACAAAACAAAAAGAGGCAGACAAATGGGCACAACAGACAGGTGAGAACAGGATGGCTGGATAATGAGGGAAAATACCTTTCAAATGTTATTCCTATTTGGACTATTTTTGCTTGAAAATTACTTAAATGAGTAAATGCTTATCAAAACTGCTGCTGATTCATTTTTTATTCAATTGACTGAAAATGAATCCAAAATTTGAGTCCAAAATTTTAAAGCTTGAAAATGCTTCAGGATGGATTTAGGCATTAGGTCAGAACCACTGGGTGTCATCTTTGATTTACAGCCACAGAGAGACAGACGCTGTAAGCACAGCAGCTACGGTCTCAATAACAAATGTTCTTTAATATATATTTTTCTTCTGAAGGTGAAGACTGGACGTTATGGAAGGTGTGTATATTAAAGGTTTCTTTATGGACCTGTTGATGTGAAATTGAAAATTAAATTTAGATCTTTAATGTTAGTAGAGTAGCTTGTCACAAAGGAGACACGGTTGCTGTAATTACCGTGGTCCCTGTACAGTAATATTGCTCCTGGAGACAGCTATATTTAAGCTGTCGTAGTTTCTCCACATATTTGTTTTGAGGATTTTCAATAAATCTTCCTTATGATTTAAAAATACCTATCATATGAATAGGAAATTACTCTAACACACCCTCTTAAAGTGGATTGTTTTTGATGGTAAAGTAAATGAAAGGCTGCAGGCGTATTTAATATCTTGAAGACTTTAGATGATCTGAGCCCTATTACTGTAAAGAATCAGTCTATGTGCTTTATATTCACTTTAGAAGTAGCTTTTAAACTGTATTGTGACTTACATTTTGTTTTATGTTCAGCTGTAGATTTCTGCAAGTTTTTTCTAGTCTCTCGACTTTTATAAGGTTTGCTTACATCCACACGGCTGACCCTCGTCTTTTTATAGCTTAAATCTAGATGATTGTATCTCATACTTTTCATCGTGGCGCTGAAGTCGTGTTGTTATGTCCTCTCTGTCATCTTGTATCTGTGTCTTTGCCATGGGCGAATTTTGGAGGCTGCAGTGGCTATGCGAATTGGCTGCCGCATGAATTTAGACATTGCTGCTGCTCTACTTTTCCAGTCCAGATCTGTCCGAGTTAATTACGGTACAACTGTCAGAAAGACCACTTTACTGGTCATTTGGGTAGCGACATTAATG
Source organism: Seriola lalandi dorsalis (assembly GCF_002814215.2). Lineage (NCBI taxonomy): Eukaryota > Metazoa > Chordata > Actinopteri > Carangiformes > Carangidae > Seriola > Seriola lalandi. Next base: position 480,737 of record NW_019524886.1, on the reverse strand, counting down.
GTCTCTGTGTACGGAAAATTTTGAGCTTTCAAGGTTCAGTGCCACCGAGTTTCCGCGGGATGCTCCAATGTCCAGTTTGTGTCTCAATTTGAGTGCGGAGATGGCAGAAAAGGTTCACTGCTGGCTTGTGCATCTCCAGAGTTTCGTCTTCTCCCCTCCCCCCCATCTCTCTCTCTCTCTTCCATTTAGACATCATCGCAGGGCTGTGACCTCAGAGGAGTGAGACATTGGCATTAGACAAACGGGCTTCAGTTTACAGCTTCAGATTGATTTACACCCTGACACTGAGAAGTTAACATACCCTTGGAGAGTTAATCCCTAATGTTGTCCGGGTCAGTAAATAAGCGGAGAAAGAAAAGCCAAACTGAAGGAGTTTGCAGAAAGGCTCATTCGTGCTAATTATTTCTCTCCCACCCCTCCCTTGTTAAAAGCTTTCCCACCCCTCCAATCAATCGCCACTTTAGCAAGCAGGAAGGGATGGAGGAAGTGCGAGCCTCATTAGGCTGATTGGGCCGATGTGGGAGATGGAAAGAGATCGAGTGAATGAGGGAGTAAAAGAGAAAAGGAGTCAGCTTGATCATCAGCACTTGGCCCATCAGAGCTTCTGTTATCAAGACAAGTGCTGCGTTTAAACGTGTTTTGCAGAGTTGTGACCCCTGGTGGGCTCGGAGATGATCTTCTGATGGTACCTGGGCTCCATTGATAGAGTCAGATAGTTTTCCCTTTCTTTAGTAAAGTTGAAGATCACCGGTATTAAAGCTGATGCACAGAAGGTAAATTTCACAAGAATGATTGAAGGTTTAAAGTCTTAGCATGCTTCAAACAAAGGTTGTGCAGTATGTAATCTGACCATGTGTACAAGCAGAGGTGTGTGTTCCTCTTCTTAATGGCCACACTCTTGCGAGGCGAAAAGCCTGCCATCATAGCTTCTTTATGGCTACATCCCACTGCCCGCCTGAACTCTGTCCAAGAAGTAAATGGCGTTGTACAAATGTGCGCTGCAGATTTCATATCAGCTCCTGAACTCCAAGATGCACACTGCAGGTGAAGAAAAGCTCATAAGTGTAGTTGAGCGGTGAGATTTCTGAGGCCAACAAGCTCAGAAAAGAAAGAATAACATGGATTTTCAATTCAATTCAATTCAGTTTTATTTGTATAGCGCCATGTCTTAACCAACATTATCTCAAGGCACTTTACAAGGTTAGGTCAAGACCTCACAATATTATAGAGAGAAACCCAACAGTTCTCACAATGAGCAAGCACTTGGCGACAGTGGCGAGGAACAACTTCCTTTTAACAGGAAGAAACCTTCAGCAGAACTGGACTCTGGGATGGGAGAGAGAGGGGGAGAGAAAGAAAAAGAAAAGAGAGATTAGAAAGCATATACTTCAGCTCTGATTCAACTCCACCTGAGAAAAGCTGTTACTATCACTCAAAATATTACTTATTAATTTATGAAATCATAATCTTTAGCATATATGTAAGTATTAATACATTAGCAGCAATAAACAGGTTCAAAGTCAGGTTTGATGAACACAAACCACAATTACCTGACCACCACTATTTGTTTCTGTTACAGTTATCATACATTGTTTTCATTAATAATAACCTTTGCTTAATTTTTCTTTTGAATAATCAGTTTTTGTTTATGATCATGTTTATTTTTCCGAAGACAACCCTTCTTGTGTGCTCTGTGTATGCCTGGTCTTAAAAAGCGGAGAATTTATCCCTGTAAAAACTGCATGACCCCAGTAAATCTAGAAGCATATAATCAACCTATGTCAACATATGTTCTCCTGTTATTTATGTGATCCTCCCATAAATGCATATGCAATGAGGGGAGATGCGCACCTTGCAAACACTTGCACTAATGACATGTGTCACCGGCCTGCTGTGACTTTTTGATAAATACAGCACATATGTTTTGGGCAGAATGCATCTTATCTGTGCCTGAAGAACTGATGCGACAGGCTCAGTAAATGTGGCAGTGCGTCTGTTGCATGTCGTTGTTGTCTTGACACAATAAGTAAATGGACACAATTGGCGTTAAGTGTGTACATGTTCGGATAGTGCACCCTTGATGGTACTTGGATTGAAGTAGTTATGTGAAGAATGAGACTCCTCTGCACACCTGGCCAGTTAAGTCAGGTATCAGTCAATTTATAGATCCCATTTATAAAGGGATTTAAAAGTGGTGATAGCAGGGGGAGACCTAACAGTTTAGTAGCGGCAATGGAAAAGTGGCTGAATGGTGGAATGGCGACGGTGCATTGATCTGAGGAGATCAGAGATGTAAGCCGGTGCAAGTTCATGCAGTGCTTTACAAAATAAATGATCTTAAAAGGTGCTAATAGTTGATCTGACAGGCGCTCTGTTGGAATGATTCTGAGGCCACTTCGCATTCAGTATGGTTAACTTAATGTGACCAGGGCTATTGATGTTGTATAAAGCAAGTCCACTGAGGTTCTGCCAGTGTCACAATAATGTGGAGATTGTAAAACAGCCAGCTGTCAAACTTGTATGTCTTTCCTCGTGTCGGGCAGAGCTCACTTAATGCACTCCTTAGTATAGCTATAATCGTTTGCATCCCCAGTTCTTTATGACAATAATAGTGTGCTGCCTGCCCTTTTTTTCAAATATTGCTTTTAGTGCCAGACAAGTAATCAGTCTAGCATCAAGGCTTTGGCTGAGCATCCAACGTCCTCGTCTCCTTGGCTGCTCAGGTCGAATACTTGAGCAGTTCCAAAAAAACACACATTAAGTACGGCCACAATCACCTAATAAATGGCTTTTTTTAATGAGTTTATCAACCTTTGATGATTGATGTTTTTCATTTAGACTTTTGACATTTAAATTCAACCAAGTTTCACTGAACCGGCTGTGCAAATAATTTTGACGAGAACTGAGACACACAAAACGGAATGAGAAAAAATTAGATATGGAAATTAAAAGCACATTGGGGGAAGATTATCCTCATTGCAGACAGTGTTATTTGAATAATAAAGTATAATGCAGCCTGACAAAGCCTCCATTTTCTCTCATCTTTGTAATCATAGCTTAGTGAACAAAGTACAAAGGATGTATCATTGTAACCTCCAAAATGTGCTTTAAACTAACCCTGTGTCCTCTTCCCCGCTCTCCACCAGCAAATACAAGGGGCGCTCATTGTCTGCTCACATGTCCTCATCACAGACGATGCTTTTGTCACATAATCACACACATGGACAGGCAGAGAGTACAGGGAGTACACACAGTGCACACTGCACACAATTACAATCTTGTAATTATCTATCAGGCGTTGTTGTGAAGTGGTGCCCGATGCACACACTGTCGGCCCTGCTGCATTATCAGAGCTTAGGAAATGACAAGACTATTTATAGGAGCTATTTATCCACTTATCTTGTTGTTGCCATTGTCCACAGGTGGAGTGGGCAGCCCTGGTTAGAGGCAGACTGACAGACAGGTTGATCAATCAGTGTGTACAGTGAGCTGTCACAGGCCAAAAGATAAAGATAGTGTGTGTCTCACACATCCTGTACAGTTTCTAATGATGATGCCAGTTCAGAGGAGAGAGAATAAACACTTTGTTGTAGCCTATAATGCACAGAGCATTTTATATTCACCGTTTGTATAATCCTAGTTACATGCTGTTACCCAGTGTATTGAGATGTTTAAGTGGTGATTTATCCAACTGTTTTATTTGAATTATTCCAGATAACTAAATCATTTTATTTTTTAAAATCTCAAGACATTCATTTGTTTTTCCGTGCAGAACATTTACAATTTGATGTTTGGTTCTTGATGCGTATCAAGTAAGAAAACTGCAATTTTGTCAAGGACATTATGATGTATTGCGATACAAACGATGCCTGAATCATGGTAATGTCAAGCAGTGAGAAGATTTATTGCATCCTTTACTTCCTCTATCTTCTGTAAGATCGACTTGGGTTTGTTGGTCCACACGTGTATGAGCAAGCCCATTATCCGTGTGCACATGCGTGTTGTTGATCTTTGCACATTATTTTGCAAGTGTTTATGGTGAAAAATGTGTCTCGACATTTTACCTCAATGCTAAATTGAATTTAATGTAAAAGCTGCTCATGATGGTTTAGTCTGTTTGTGATCAATAAGACGGGTGTTTTTCTTAATATCATAAAATCCCATGAAAAGGCCAGTTCTTTCTCTCAAGATTACCTCCAACATACAGTATTTTCAGGATTTCTCTACCGCAATTTTTTTGTTACTTATTGGCCGACATATGTACCGATGTAGTACGTCTCCAATAACCAAATATTGGCCAACAGATTGTGTTTAGTTTTTTTCCTATTATAGTACCTTTGGGTATTTCATATCTTTAGTACCGTGGTTCATAGGAGGGATATGACGGGAACTGACATGCATTTAAGGTCTCCAGGATGAATATTTTCATTAACAGTAAATCTTAAGACTATTTTCTTGATTCGTTGTTTTAATCGATTTAATGTTTAAATTTTTAAATGTTGAGACCCGAGTCCAACGTGACTTATTTAAATAGTTTGTTTTTATCTGACCAACAGTCTGAAATCCAAAGGTATTCAAAATATTGTAATATAAGACAAAATGAATAAAATCTTTTCGGGACCTGGATACAGAGAATATTTGGCATTTATGGAAAGAAATGGTTAATTGATTGATCAAAATAGAAGAATTTTCTGTCAATCGACTAATCAATTTATCATGTAATTATTTCATTTGGGGTTCATGGTCTGGCCTTAACCACTGGGCCACCAGGGTGAATTGATTTATCATTTTTTTAATAGCTTTTGGACAACAATGGAGGTCCATAGAGGAAAAAGACAGAGAGTGCAGTAGTTTTTAGGACAAAGTCATTGGTTTTCCTTTCCTCTTCCTTTCACTGGATTTATTGACAAAAAGAAAAATGTATCACCTACTTTGTCACTATCCAAGTGAGCAGTTCAATCATTTTTCTCCTTGATTTACAGTAGATATCGAATGATTCATGTTGTGATTCCCTTATTCTGCTAAATATTTGTTGTTGATGTTTTTTCATTCCTAATTTCCCTTTAATTAGGCTGTTACCTTTAAATGAATGGAATGTACGCAGCACATTGTGTGTGCTGGACCTCTGGTATGATCACAATCTACTTCATTTATTTTTTTGGCTGCGATCTGTCTGCCTGAAGAAAGGCCGAGAGTCAGTACTTCAGAGAAATCACAAGTTGCCATAACTACAAGTGCTGAGGTCTGTGAGCTGTAGCATCGGAGAGGTGGGCAGTAGGCAGTAGGCAGTAGACCATGAGCGAAGGCTGAGAGCTCTGGAAGACCACATCCAGCAGGAGCCTGCCACCTTCACAGTTTGCTCATGTTGGCAGCAAATGAAACTGAATTACTGATGGTTTATAATAGAAGAAAGGGATTCTTTAATGTCATTCTAGGACAGATAATGAAGGTGACAGCACAAAGACTTAAGGTTATAAATGCCTTTAATTGTCTTCAATGTCAAATGCTCTTTTTCCTAACAATACAGTTACAGTGGTATACAGGCTCATAATTAAACAAATTAAAAGATAAAACACACAAGGCTGGGAAATGGAATAGGGGACTATTGCAGTACAAGGAAAATTTAGTTATCTTTTTGTACATGCTTTCAGTGTGGTTATGGCAGAAGTTCTTTTGGAAGATTTTTTTTTCTTCCCTTTCACAAGAGGCTTCTTGCAGTACCACCAAAGTGGCTATCTCTCTGATAGACAGCCTAATTCATACAGTTGGTGTTGTTATAATCCCCTGGAGGCAGTCTTAGTTTGCTCTCTGTCTTGTTTATTCCAGTGACGTCCTCTCCATCCATTGCTACAAAGGAACCCAGACCACCACAGCTTAATGTTTTGTAGCTGTTGTAGCTGTTGTTGTTGTTGTTGTTGTTGGATCACTTCATACCTCTGAGGTATTTCACTGGTTTCTCGCAGTGTGTCTGTCTGAGGAGAAACATGTCAGTGCTTGTTATCTAGCTCCATCGAGGTCCTTCGGGACCACAAGTCCCCTGTCACTCAAAGGTGCACAGGTGTGTGTCAGACAACAGTGACTTTTAAAATTAATTCAGAATTCATGTATATGTTTGTCTTGAGTTGGATTTACAGCTGAAGTGAGGGTTGGGGTTAGAGGTTTATAAATCTGTATCTGTATATTTGTAATATTATTTCAAGTTTAGCCGTGATTTGTTTGCGCACGAGTATGTGTGTTTGAACTTTTTGACTGATTGTACGTGTGTTGATGTTTATGAACAGTGTACCTATTTTATTGTGTTATTTCAAGTGAGTAAGTCCCTGAGCTCCCATGTCTGTATATTGCATCTGTTTATGTCTTCCTCCACTGTGCACTTGACTGCTGTGAGTTCAGTCTGCTTCGGGAAAGACACATGAACCTGCCGTCAGTCCTACAGTGCTGTCTAATTTTTAGTTTGCCTTCAGTAAATACCTGAAATTTGTGGGAACATTTGTAGAAAAACGATAAGTGCGAAAACATGGCATTGCTGAAATATATTCTGTTGATTGTTCATAGCTGGGGAGATGTGTATATGCATACATACATTTGCCAAATGCATGCATTTATAGGAATATATTGACCTTTTGCTACGGGAGCTTCTAATGCATGCAAACACTGGAAGACATTTTACTATGCAGTGCAGATTTACATCACTCTTGACAGCACTGTGGTGGAGAAACTGAGCATGGCGTTCATAACGCAGCTGACCATTTTATCGCACATCAGTGAGTTGAGATCAATTTGTTAAAGACATAGAGGCCAAGTCTTCAAAAATGCATTGCATTAGAAGGCGATGTGCTTGTGTTGCTTGTGCTGTTGTGCTTGTATGCATGACATGTATTTGATATCTTGAACGTGTTTTGATCTATATATATATATATATATATATATATATATATATATATATATATATATATACAATTTCTTAAAATTTCTAATACATTCACTGGATTTTGTTATTTTCCACTAAAATAATAATAATAAAACAAACATATAAACAATAGTAACATAAACAGCTCTCAACTAACATATACAGGAAATAGTCTGTTGCAGGTAAATCACAGGTTACATAATTCAGATTCAGGAGACTTCTTTTAAAAATCAGGTTCCAGATAATGCAGACAGGGCTGCCAGACTGTAGAACTGATCTGCTTTTGTACGTATAATACTTACTATGTGTCAAAGGAACCAGCTTAAATATAACTTTACACCAAACCTTAACATAATGTCCCTCATCACTGCTCCACTGGTTCACTGTCATGATATATTTTTTCCCAAATTCCCATATTTTACCTAAAATCAAACACATTAGATCCATTTTTAAATCTTTGTCAATTATCTTTTTCAATTTCACAAATGTTTTAGACCAGTACTTATGTAATTTACTGACCATAGACAACGGCTATTTTGGTTTTGCATTTGAGACACAGAGGAGAAAGTGAGAGGTTAAAACAACGCCTACGATTAAGGGATGTATGCATTCTATGTATAATTCTAAACTGGATTGGTTTTGGTCAAGCACAGATGGATTTCTCTTTTGAGATCTTTTTTGGTGCAACTCTGAATATCCTCCCATGTCTCCTCATCAAAAGTCATTGACAGTTCCTTCTCCCATGGACCTTTAATCCTCTGTGTTAGTAGGAGACATCCCATTAATAACATCATAGAACGAACTAAGAGACACCTCTTAGAAATCTCAAGGTGATCTGTAGGGGTCGTACCCTAAATAATTATTTGCAAGAAATGAAAAAAAGTCTTGTTTTGGGAGTTGGTATTTCTTTATCAGTTATTTCAGATGAAATTAGACTATTATCTGAGAATAAGTCTCCTAATTTGGTTATATATTTGTTATCCCATTGCTGGAAGCTCAGATCCAACATTCTTGGCAAAAATTCAGGATTGTTAAACATTGGTGTAAATGTTAATTTGAACCTCCTCTCCAGATGGTGGACTGATCACCATGCCTTCAGAGCATTGGTTGTTATCGGATTGTTATCATATATTCTTCAAATTCTTAAAAAATTGTGAATTTCATAATCTGCAGTTCAATAATGATGATTCAATGTCCAGCCAAACAGAGGAGGCTTTGTTCTTTACCCATTAAGATATAAACCTCAAGTGGGCACACAGCTGGTATACTGGAGTATTTGGCACATCTAAGCCACCCTTAGAACCTGGCAGCTGCATCACTGCCATTTTAGTCTAGGGCCACGCTTACTCACTGTAGAGGAGCTGAGGCAAGTAAATAGATAAATGGTAAATGGACTGCACTTATATAGCACTTTTCTGGTCTTAGAGACCACTCAAAACGCTTTATAATACATGCCACATTCACCCATTCACACTCGCATTCATACAACATACCCATACACAATGATGGAACAGTCACCTGGGGGAATTTGGGGTTCGTCATTTTGCCCAACGACACGTTGACATGCGGACTGGAGGAGCTGGGGATTGAACCATGACCTTCTGATTAGTGGATGGCAACTGATGAAATGATGAGGTAACAAAATACCTAAATGGGCAAAACCTGAGGGAGACCATTTAAAAGGAAAGAAGGACATATTGTGAACGTCTGATTTGTGTAAGTCGATCACATTTTATAAAAAAAGGTTGACCATCCTATTGAGAGCTGAGGCTGATGTCTCTGGGTTAGATAAAAGCACTAGTCATAATCATACAGGTACAGAGTTTTAATCAATGATTTAAGTACATTTCTTTCTTCTGAGTACAATATTTAATTCCTGAATAGATGGTGCACTAGTAGATTTAACTTGATGGAAGCATATCTGAAAAAAAGATCCACTTTGGTTCCATTTGATACTGAACAGAAATAAAATTCAGACTCAGCAGGTACTGTATGGACTTGAGTCTCTGAGTATACATCTTTCTGTTGGGAGTAATGCGAGTAAGAATAATTAAGATGGAGGGTTAGAAGCTGATAATGGACATACAGTGAAAGGCCTCCATAATGACTGATGAAAACTCAGGGCATTGCTGTTAAGAGCTCAGATGTGGAGATACAGCTAAATCACATTCACAGTATGTTACCTTCAGATGGATATTCATATGAAGTGTGTTCTCCGTCCTTATCTCTTTATCATCCCTCAGACATAGACAGTACACACTGTACGACAAACCACTTTTATATACATATACAGTATATTTGCCTCTACTTCACAAACACCCATCACAAGCAGTTACTCCAAGATGGACACTTATACACTCCCCCGTTCGTTATATTGATCCATGCTTACACAAGCATTAGCACTCACTTAGAATGAGAAGCATGTATCCACCCAAACACAGAAGCACAGAATAAATACATGCAGACATACACACACACACACACACACACACACATACACATCTCAGGATAAAATCACATGTGTCTGCTTTTGGCTGGCAGATTCTACCAAACTGAATTGGAGCATGCAGCAGCTGATGTATTCATCCAGTGTGTGTGATTTAACGAGGGCCGCTCCATCTCGTCATAAATCATATTAATAATTTGAGCTTCCCATTGATTTTTATTTTTTTAAAGACATCCCAGTGTATTATTTGATAAATCCAGCCTTTGTTTCTGATTTAATGAACCCCAGACACACACACAGACACACACACAGACACACACACACACACACACACACACACACACACACACACACACACAGAAGCCATGAAACTGCTTTTCCCTTTAGAAGTCTTTATTCATCTGCGTAGAAAAAAAGACGACAGACCAATAAACGGAATAGCGTTTTGCACCCATTTTTATGTTTATACATAAGAGTGTTTTCATTATCACATCTGAGGGTGACATTTTTAAAGGAAAAGGATTTCTACACAGAATGAAAGGAAGCTTCAGTGCTCTTTAAAAAAAAAAACAAAAAAAAAAAGAAAAACAAATGCAGACATAAATAATAAAAAAAACTCACATCAGAGCTTCCAATATTACCGGTGCACAGTAACACAGGCTGGAAAAGAGAAAGAGAGCTACTGAAAGTAAGAATGGGTTTCAACACTTGCAGGCTCTATCTAAATCACGCCTCCCCATCCTCCATCCTCTACAGCCTCACTCTTTATTTTTCTCTCTCTACCCTTTCCTCTTTCTCTATAAATCTCTGGCTGTTTGTGAGTGTTTTCCTTTGAAGTTCCTCTTCACTTAAAGTATATTAGCGGGGTCAGTGAGAGGCAGTCAGAAAGCAGGTGCCGTATGGTTGGTTTGTGTGTTTGTGTCGAACTGCACAGTGTAGTGGTCAGGCTGCGATCCCTCTTAACAGAACTTTGTCTGTGCTAAGGCCTATAAAACTGGACGACCAGAGTCAGCTAATGTACCTCATCTACCAGAATGCATCAGATCAAGTTTGAAATCTCAGTTGTTTTAAGTACGTCTTACATTTAACTTTGACTTAAATTTAAAATATAAAAAAATTAAATATCCTTTTATAGAGTGGGAAACCATGAAATGATCCAATTTTGTGGGGCTGAAACTAATTATTTTCAAGATCAGTTCATTTATTTTTTGAATTTGTTGAAGAATTACTTGGTCTATAAAATGTCAAGAAATTGTGAAAAGTGTCATAATTTAAATATCACAATTTCTTGCCCTGGGTGAGATCTTTAAATTGCTTGTTTAATCTGACTAAGAGTAAAAAACTCAGTTTACTATCACATAAAACTAAGGAAAGCGGCAAATACTCTCAATAAGGAAGCTGTAACGAGGAGACATTTTGCATTTTTTAACCATAGTACAACGATTAATTATCAAAATTGTTGCAGATTGAATTTCTATCAATTCATATAACCAACTAATCGGTTCTGCTCCACTACTTTGTCAGATATTTTGCTGTACTGTTTATACCGTGGAAGCTCTCACTTCAATGTTTCTGATTTTATGAGGCCCCTGTGTCACAAACAATCAAGCACAACTACTTTATGGCAACACTGGATTTTCATATGATGTTTGCATCAATGTGATGAAGTACTAAAATTTGTCAGGGTTTAAATTTACTGAATTAAACACGCACAATCCTGTCTGGAAATTTTATCTATAATCAGTTACCCAATCAATATATCCCACTTAATTTATTCCAATATATATATATATATATATATATATATATATATATATGAACATCACAATATAAAATGACACATACTGTGATAGATATTTTTATCCACATTACTCACTCACACCCTCCTGTATTTGAACCTTTTCCTTTAATACCAATAAAAACAGTTAGAAATTTCTTAATAACATTGAAAAGATAGTTTGTTATGAGGGAATTTTAGTAAACAGTAATTTGACCACAATAGTTCTGACTTCCACCAAAAGATAAGCTGCTACAGCATTTTATTGAAATTTTCATTGAAAAGAAATTTAACCAGCCACTACAACATAATGGGGTTACTATTATAGGATGTATGATTAAGTTTCTCTCTCTTCATTTGCAAAGGTAATTTAGTAATGAGACCAGACCACAATAGAAACTGGGTACATGCAGCAGCTTTTTCTAAATTTTGAGAGGGAGATTTTTTAAATAGCTGTTTTTGTCAGGCTAGTCATTTGACTTTTTTTTTTAAATGTGTTTCTCTGATTGTCTTGCCATGCCTCTTCTCCTTGTGTTGTTCTTTTCTGTAAGTCTTTCACTTGTAATGATCACAATCTTTGAAGGAAGTCTGGTGCCTGTTATCACTCGGTTATTTGCAGAGTGCAGTAATGGATACACTGTGGGTAAAACTCGAGCCATTTTTTTGGATGAAGATGTTACATTACTCCAATTGTCACCCCTCTTCTTTACCCCGCCCACACTCTTCTCGATCCCCCATCTTCTCCTTTTGTCTGCTTTTTTACCTCCTGCCGCTGCATTTGTCACACGCCCTTTTTTCACTTATCTTCCTTTTTTCTCTCCTTTTCTGTCCTTGCACTCTGCCTTAAGCCAACACACCTCTCAGCATCTCTATGCCCAAAACAGCACCCTTCTTTCTCTCCCCTTGTCTTCTTTTATGTTCCCCCCCCATCCATCCATCTATTCATCACACCCCACTCTCTCGCTCTCTCTCTCTCCCTCTCATTAGTCTCCTCATGCTGTGGTTTGTGTCTCCCGTCTCTGTCAGAACTGTTATCACTGCTGTCAGCTCCCTTGACGAGAACAAAGTCGTCCTCTGCTCACGGCACCACAAAAGACATGAGAGAAATAAAAGGAAAGAGCCTCAGCCAAAAAAAAGAGGTGGAAAGGAGGAAAAATTAAAAAGGAGGGGAGTAAACCAGAGGAAAGGAAGGGGGCTAGGAACACATCTTTTCATGTCAACCATGATGCATTGTCATCTGTGGGTTATAACAGCCATTGATTTCTCCCCCCGTCATCCTTTTTATCTATACAGCACAGAGCTTACAGTTGGTAGGAAGATATGAGCGCTATCTCTATACACATCAAGTGCCTTTTCCTCATATTATAAATATATCTCCCACTAAATCAGCTAAGCCTAGTATATCAACCTCAAATAAGTTACTGTGTATTATTATGAGCTGAGAAGAACAGTAGGTTTGAAAGACACTGAGATATCCAAAAGAGAAAACGTAACCATTTATAACTATAAGTAGCGCCGAAAGAAGGGCCCACTGTATAATGTCGTATACAGTAGCAGAGTATAGTAGGACTGTAACTTCTGTCACTCAATAGCAATGTCCAATCAATAAAGCTGAAATCAGTCTTTTCTACTTAGCAAACCAATCAGAATTGAACCAGCAGAGGCACAGAGGGTACTTTGGAAACCAAGGACAAAATAGCCACTAGCCAAGGGTCGTCATCCTTAGAAATGACGTCTGGCTTTCATGGCTCAGGGAGTGTGTCCCTGTATCATCACGTGTAGGCATAATCTATGTCGGGAATGCCACCCTCTCTGTAGCCACGGTTGGTGCCATAAGTGACATGATGGTGGCTGGTTTGGCTGAGGATGGTGCCGTTGAGGCTGCCCGCTCCGTGGCTGCTCCGGTAGGTCCCGTTAGCTTGGGAAGAAGAGGAAGAGGAGGGGAAAATGGTGTGGATGTAGGTGACATCCTCCAGCTTCGGCTGCAGTGGCTGATGGGCCATAGCAGTCATCTGAAACCCTGCAGGAGGGGCCCTGATCTCTAAGATGGAAGTGTCTTTCTTGGTGCCTGACTCTACATAGTCATCATAATGTTTTCCACCCCGACCCCTGCTGTATGAGCCTGAGTCCCCGGACATGTAACCTGCTCTCTGTCCATACCAGCAGAAGATGCCAAATATTAACAGCAGGCTTACCAATGCTGTGGCACCCCCTATGATCCCAGCCAATGGCAGGGCTGTTAGCTCTGAGTCCTGTCCCTCTTTATCTGACCCCTCCCCTCCTGAGCTGACCAGAGCCTCTCCAGTCTCTATCTGAGCACAGGCCGGGGCCGAGTCTTTACTGTCCGTGTCCATGCTACTAGCTCGAGATGAACCCATGCTGGAACCCCCAAAGGAGGGCTCCTGTCGTAGTGGCAACAGACAGATGAGGTAATGTGAACGTGGGGTGAGCTGGGTAAGGAGGTACTGTCTCCTCTCTCCAGGAACCAAAGTCTCTGTTATTGAACCAAGAGCTGCACTGCTACCCAACCTCAGCCATGACAGGCGGAAGGAGGGTGCCGGCTGTGGGCACAGCCAACTGACCAATACACTGTCCGAAGAGAGAGGTTTTACAGTCAGCTCCAAGGCCTCTCCAGATACCTGTCCTCCTTCACTGGGAGGCAGAGGCATAACAAGGCCCGGCCGCTTGGCTCGCAGGGTAAACAGGGAACCTTGTGTGGGGACCAAGAGAGAGGTAGTGGTGGTGCTGCCATGGGGCACTGAAGCCACTGCCTGGCCCCCTCCAACACCATCTTCACCTCCTCCATCTTTTTCTGCTGGGTTTACCCCGACTCCAGCACTGGGACCTGCAGGGGGGCCTTCGCACTGCTCCATGAGGGAGGTTAGGTCTCTTAGGATCTGGCCCCTTACAGGCTCGGGCCCCTGACAGGTCAGACCTCTGACCGTCACTGCTGCCCCCCGGCCGTGAAGCCAGGCGTGTAGCCAGCGAAGGTTACAGCCGCAGTACCAGGGGTTTCCTCGCAAAAGTAGCATCTCCAGGCTTTCTGTGTCCTTCATAAGTCCTCGGGGGAGACTGGTCAGATTGTTCCCTGACAGGTCCAGCCTCTGTAGCCGCCGCATCCCATCCAGCGCACCCCTTGGTATGTGGGTCATTCCGTTGTCTTGCAAATGGAGTCGTACCAGGTGAGCCGAAGGCAGGTTGACAGGTGGTGACTGCAGGGCATTCCTCACCAGTGACAGCTCAGTCAGGTTGGAGAGACGAGAAAAGGTGTCGTCTGCAATGCGTGTGTTTGCCAACAGGTTCCCATCCAGGACCAAGCGTCGCAGCGAGGAGAGCCCCCGGAAGGCATGTGTGGGGATGGTGCTGATCCTGTTGTCGTCCAGTCGCAACTCTTCCAAGGAAGCTGGCAAGCCTGCCGGGATGCTTGACAGGTGGTTCCGAGACAGAAACAGCAGTCGAAGCCGTGGAGTCCCAGAAAAAGCTCTCTCCTGGATGCTAACTGTGGATATAGAGTTATCATCCAGGTGTAAACGTTCTAGTAATGGTAACTTGGCCAGAGCTGACCGCGGTAACGTTCGTATATTATTATCCTGCAAATGGAGCTCCCGTAACGACGGCGGGAGGTGTATAGGGAATTCATCCAACTGGTTGGCATACAGGTAAATCACTCGTATGGAGGTGCTGCGTTCCAGTGAGGGAGGCAGCCCGGCGTTACTCAGCCGGTTGCTCTGCAGGTAGAGGATGGCAGCCGTTAACGGTAGTGGAGGAATTAAGCTGAGGCCACGGTCGTTGCAGTAGACAAAACCCTCATCACAGCGGCACACTGAGGGACAAACAATGCCTTCATCTCCTTCGCCTGTCTCCATGGCAATTGCCGCTGCCGCCAGTTCCAGCACCTCAGCCAGTAACGTGAGGCACAGGAGGAGCAGAAAGAGCCAATCGCGGAGCTCAGCAAGACTCTCAGCTGCCATGTTGGTACACAGCTCCTGACTGAAAGAGAAGAAATGGGAAACAGGATTAAAACAAGTACAAGGATTGTAATTTACCGATTCTAAAATCAAAGGAGGAGTAACTCATTACACTCAAAGGAGGAAGTAGAAAGAGTTGTTGGCAAAATGACATTAGTTTTAGATAAATATAGTGCGAGACAAACCACACAGTTAACCTCTTTATCTAAAACAGTTTGACTAAAGTGCTGCATTTTCCAACTGCCCTTAAAAGTTAAGTTATTTTTATCTCTAAAGTGGAGAAGATTTGTGGATTGAAAAGTCAGACGTAATTCAGAAGGCCTATCCACTATTATATGGGTCAGAGCAACCAAGCAGAAGACAAATGGACATTTAGAGGCGTAGAGCGTGTGAGTGGGCAAGAAAGATTACAAGAATCAGAAAAGGCAAAGGGACAACAGAGATGGAGAAAATTGGACAGTGACAGTTGCATGGAGTGAAAATAAGTGAGGAAAATTTTTTTTTTCCGCGGAGATTAACTGAAATGCAGTGAGTGAGTGACATGGAACTAAAATGGAGACCAGATCGGGCACAAAGAAATCCGATTAATTGCCCACAGTGCTGATGATTGCTTTGAAGACAACAGACGTACTAAACCTGTGACTGCACTACATCTAACCCTCAAATGAAATTCTAAAGAGAATACATGTGAATGGAGAAATGGAAAAGCAGACATTCACAGGTTCCTGACTGTGTGTTCACAAACACAAGCCGTCTGTTTGAGGTTATGACCAAAGCACACACTGAGAAATGCACATGCATATAAGTAAACATACGGAGCACAAAGCGTTCACAAACAGAACAGAGTCTCAGTACAAGCTGACATGTATAATGCATGTTTTCTTCCTGGTTGTTATTGTTCGTGAAATTTCTATAAATTATTCAAGAAAGTGGTCCTGAAATCCCCAGAAATGTTTTAGTGAGATGTTTTACAGAGAAGCATTTTTCTGCAACATTAATATGTTCCTTGGTCGATGTTTTATGACTTGTCTCCTAGCGAATCCCTGACACCAACATCAATAACATAAATTTACAATTCAGATAACATGATCTGTGTGCACTCACATTCACAGCACACTTATTTATAGAATATGAATAATATACAGTAGTGGAAGTTGTGGAAATTACATTGTGGCACATTCTTGTTTGAGTCCTTTCTTTTGGGTAGCCTGAGGCTGGAAAATGTGCCCTGACATGAAATGCCTGACATGATTTGACAGCACATTTGATAAACAAATCCTCTAAAGGCAAGTGTTTTTTTTTTTTCTTTCCCCCTTCTGTACACGCACGCAAGTGTATGTGTGTTCGTATGTGAACTCAGTGCTAGATGCAAAATTGCCCCTTGGCTGCAGTCAAAATCCATGCAAAGCAAACAAGAGATGGCAACAATAGAAGAGATGGAGGGAGGGGGGAGGAAGAGGGAGAGGGATGGAGGCGAGGAGACAGATGGAGAGTTGGACAGTCAGTCAGAGGAGGAGAGGGGAAATGAGTTCCTGACAGTGGAGACTCAGTGAGCTGAGTTTGCAGCAAAAACCAATGGTTCCAAAGATTGGTCGGGTTTTGTTTTGGGTTTTTTTTCTGAAAGATGTGTGTAAAAATAGCTACGCTTAGTTTACCTGTACATGCTTGTGTGTGCATCTAGGTGTGTGTGTGTGTTGTACAGCCAGCTCCTCTCTCAGCTTCACACGCGCGGTATTTGATATGTAACAGTGAAAAAGAGTGTGTGCCGCACAATTCAGCACAGACCCAGAATATTTTCCTCTATTCTTAATGGTATTTTTTTTTAGCTTAAATTGGGACTATTTCTAAGCATTTCCAGCATTTGAGAGACAGAAAAAGTAAGGGAGAGGAACACATGCACATAAGAGGGAGTGTCAAGGTAGGAGCAGAGCGTGCACTGGGAATACTAATGAATATCAACTAGCATATGCTTCCGTGCCACACTTTCCCCGCTTCCTTTTCATAAATATCGTCTTGGCACAAACCTTTATGTGTGTTTTTGCCTACATGCCAGGGTTTCCTATTGACACGTCCTCTTAACGATCCTTAGATTTTCTGTCTTCTCCTCTCCCCGGCTCGTTCTCTCACTCTTTCCAACTGTTGCTCTCTCTCCTCCTCTCTCTGCATCTTTGTCTGACACGCCATCTACCTCTCCCATCCGCCCACCATCACCTCCTCTCCTTCATAATCTTTCATTATATCCACTCACAGATTTGTTTACAGAAGTGTCCGTGCTGTCATCCTCCAACTCTCCTCCCCTGTCTCTCTCTTTTCTAATCCTCTTTTATTGTTTCCTCTCCAGTCGTTCCTTGATTCCTTCACACTGAGATTGGATCAATCAGCTCCTCCTCTCCTCTCCTCTCCTCCTCTCCTCTCCTCTCCTCTCCTCTCCTCCCCTCTCCTCCCCTCTCCTCCACGGCGGCTTAGTTTCTCTTTTTCATTTAGATGCAGCAGACCCCCCACACCTCTCTTTCTCATTCCCTCTCGGCCTCAGCTTTCTCGCCTCCGCATTCGCCTTCCTTTCCCTTTGTGGCATCTTGTTTTTTTTCCCACCTCACATTTTCCCCCCTAACATTTCAATCATGGTTTGAAATAAAAGGCTTTGTCGGAGCACAGAGCCAGTGTGTGTTTATTTTTTTTTCCTTTCATGTTGCTGAAAGCAAGATGTAAGTGTAGTGTTGCGGTGAATGTGGGAAATAAGCATGTGTGTTTGTGTGTGTGATCAGGTCTGATCGACCCAGGGTGCGACTTCTGAGGGCTTGCTAACCTGTTCAGTCTCTGTGCCTTTCACGTCCGCCGCAGCTTTGTTTTTCCTGGATCAAGGATTTGTGGGGAGGAGTATTAGTGTATCTATATGTGTGATTGAGGATGCCGCTGTGGATCTCTGTGTGTGTGTGTGTAAGCGCAGTTTCCCAGTCGTCTTTGAATCGTTCAGAAGTGTAGCCTTGTTCCTTGGGGCCGTTGAATCTTCCTCAGCTTGGGTGAATGATGATAGGGATGATGATAGCCTGTACTCCAGGGCTCCACGAGTAGCAACACCAGCATGGCTCAAAGCCGCCTCGGCACCCACATTTGTGCGTCGTGTGTGTGTGTGCCTGTGTGTCCTGCTGCCAAGCTCTCTCTCTCTCTCTCTTTCTCTCTCTCTCTGGGTAAGGGGCTTTTAGGCCTGCCAACTCAAGTCATCTTCAATGAGTGTCCAGAGGCCTAATTCTGAAACAACCCCCCCACACCCAACTGCTACAGTTTGGCAAACAGTCAGAAGATGGTTGAGGGCTCAAGGGTCCTTCTTGGAAGTCAAAAGCAATCCTGGATATTCATGCAAGCAGTGGGTCATGCAAAAATAGTCCTGTGCTGTGCTACACTTGCTTTGAATTGCCAGGTAGCGGTCTTAATTAACGAGCAGTGGGCTGACAATCAGTAGGATTTCCACAGCTCAGAAAAATCCAGCAGAAAGTCCTCAGGAAAATCTGATCTGTTATTACTGGTTGTATTCTAACAATTATTAGAACATAAATTTCACAGCTCAGTGATGGTAATGAGCACGTTTGGAGGCTGTGATGGACAAGTTGACCTGGTACAGACTACAGGCTGTAAGATTTGGATTCCCTCTCAGTTTCAGCCTCTCGCGCCTCTGCTAAACGTTTGATCGCTTCCTTTTCAGTACACACAGATCATCTCCAGAGGCAGCAAAGCCAGATGACAGTGTGTACTGTATGAAATCCACTTCCAAGGAGCGCAGTGCTGGCCAGTCACGTGGCGCAGTGTGAAAGGTTCCCCCACAGGTTAGAAGAAATGGACTGCCGTCTGTTATCCTAAAGGTAGATCTCAGTGGCGTTCGCTTCAGCAGGATAGCAGGCTGAGTGTTAGTCAGCACCAACCTGAAAAGAGAGAGCAGACAAGCACAGTCTTAGAATTTTCATTTGGGATTTGGAAAGGATTTCTGCGATTTAGTAAAAAATACACTCTACAATTTGGCTGTATGTTGTCAACTAAAAGTAATAGATTTGTTATTGGAATCAGTTGGTGTATGAAGTGGAAACATATTGTTGATTATTAAATTGCTGGCACGTATTGGATGGATTTTTTTTCTGCTCAGTTTTAGCTGATAATTTGATGATGGCTGTTTTTACCTCACTGTTAAAATCTAGTAGGACTACTTTACTATAATGAAAATGCTTTCCGTAATTGTTTCACAATTTAACATGTAATTGGACAAACTGTAAGCATGGCTTAGTAAATATGCTACTGGTGAAAAGTTTTAGAAAGCCACCCATTTTTCCAGTTTTATTTAAATTTCAGCAGTTCAAGTACAATGAATCACCTTAAAATGGTGTAAAGGTAAGTGGTAAACGTCCAAAGGTGAAAAAAAGTTTTGGTCACCAAAAACATTTTCCAGGATCAAGACATTTGTTAACTTACATCTTTCCTGCAGAAAAGGAAGTAAATGAAGCCTTTTGCCTGTACAGAAGGAGTGATGGAACAGACTGTGGTACTACACACTCTGATTCATTATTGGGACAATATTATACTGCAGGAAGTAGTGCTGTATGTTGCTATCAGAATGATGAGAGAAAAGTACAAAAGAAAGACAGTCTAGTTGGTCGGGTTCATCGTACAGCAAGATAATGACCCAAAACATTAGAAGAAAAGAACCAGACAGCACAGCACAGCCTCCAGACTTAAACCTCATGGAGCTGGTTTGGGATGAACTGAACAGAAGGTGAAAGCAAAGCAAACTACAACAGCAACACATTCTTGGGAACTTCTGCAACAGATCTGGGATGAACTTTCTGATATTTTCATTACAGAAAGAACGTCTCGAGTGTGTTTGCCTGCTGGATGAGTCGAAAAAATTAGATGAAATTTAGTTCAACAACAAGATTTCTTCTTTTTAAAATCTCCAACTGCTTGTTTGTTCAATCCTTTAATTTCAGAAACATTGAGACTCTGAATTATGTAAATTTAAATAACAACTGGAAAAATTGAGGCATTCTTTTGACAAGTAGTGTGTACTTGAAACAGAGCTACTGAACAGCATGATGAAGATGCGTAAAAAATCGTCCATTGTGTTGGTCTGGGGTCACTTTATTAACTTCTCCAGTTTAGGGGGAGGATTAAACTGAAACTGTCAGATATAGCATTTCTTACTGCAGGGGTTCTCAACATTTCCTGCTCATCACCACCCACTTGTGTGTCTGCATCACCGGCTGAACACATCATACAGCATGGTAAACTTTAAACCAAAGAATAGTGTTTCATAACTTCAAACAATTCAGCACAATTTCTATAGATAGATACACAAGATACATTTTTTCCGATGCTATGAATTATTATGTGACACCTACAATGATCTCACAGTGAGTGCTGTGTCAAGTTAGATGACTTCTTTTTCAAGAGGTTAGAAGAAACAGTGACTAAAGCCTTCCTCTAGGCTGACAATCCCTCTATTTCTCCAAAGGATCATTATCTCTGGAATGAACTGTTCGGATTTGTTTACCGATTGAATTTGTGTCATGGGCTTTGGGGTCAGTAAAGTCACTTAATTTGTTTAAATGAACTGTCTTACATTGCAAGAAAGGACTCAAGTTTTCACTCGTGTATCCAAGTATTTAAAAAGCCTCTCAGTTTAGAGCCAATCTCTACTCTCTAATATTAATTCAAACCAAGTTGTAGGGTTTTAATTGCAAGGAATTTATTATTGCCAGAATAGTTCAGTAATCACACATATCAGTCACGTTTATTACCTTACAACTTCAACTTGTATACTTTACTGCAAAAATATTCAAATATTGGCACAGCAGCTTGTGTGTTTTTATTGCTAAAATAAATAAAAAATCTGCTTGTAAGGGTGTGCATAAATGAAATGATTTCCCGTCTTAGTTTTTTTTTTTTTATACCAGCTTTCTTTAAATGGCACCAAGATGTAATGTTGGTCTTCAACGCTGGCACAGTATGGAATACTAAAAAGCACGAGCTAAATAATTATCCCCATCAGAACGGTTATACCTTTTAAAATTAAGTACCTCGTGAAAATATTCCTGAAGGTCAACGCTGCATATGCGCAACACTAAGCTCCCAACGGACACAAACCTCCCATTAAGGTAACTCCATGTTTTATATCTGTTTTTTTTTTGTTTTTTTGTTTTTTTTCTTCACACAAAACTTTGGAGCTTTCATTAACCACCACGTGCTAAGTGCCTGTATCTTGTGTGCAGAATCAAACCCCTAGTGAACACTGGCTTTAGAAATATAAGGTTTTCATCAGGCATACTGAGTGTACAGAGACAGATTCATCAAGGCCATTAACTGCTCCGCTGCTCACATTCGCCTGTTCACTTCATCCCAGAGTAAGTAGACTACATAGCCAACTGGGAAATTATCATGCACTTTGCTTAAACACAAATAGAGACAAATAAAGCCGTCCTCATTTTCATTTTCAAAGAACACATGCTGTAGCTGGGAAGAACTTGGTGGACAGGCTGATGTCTGCGCTCGTATGAATCCTTGAAGGACATTTAAAAAGTCAGAGTGAAGTGTGTGTGTTTTCTTTTTAGGTTTGGTGTTTTAACTGGTTCCACAAACAGAAAGGACTGTGTTTAACTGGATGTTCCCTTTAGAGGGTTAGATATGTGGTTGCTGTGGGATAAAGTTGGGCAGTGTGTGGTGAGATAAATTGCCCTTTTTATAAAACGGCTCCAGACTGATATCCAGTTTGTGGCATAGTAAACTGATTTATATGTGCAGAGTGCGCCTAACATGCGTAATGAAAACAACTCGACGAGGGACAGAATGCTAAACAGACATTGTTTGCAAAACACGTCGACTTTGTGATTGGCGTTTAAGGAGAAACAAGACAATGGTCTATTCAAGGACAGTGGAGATGTATAGAGAGCTTTATGTTTGATGCTGTATGAACATTATGAAGTGCTATACCCATCATCATTCCATTCATTTGTAATCCATTGATTGATGTGTAATACTTCAAAAATAATGAAACCCTCTTGTAGTCGTATTTTGGAGGCCAAGGCTTTTAAGTGGCTTAGAAGTCAAATCATAATTCAAAGGAAGACTTTTTAATTGGATGTCATCAGTCATGTATTAACAGTAGATGTCACCCTTAATAACAGTAACTGTCGTTTTAAAACACGAGCCCTTAATTGGTTGCAATGCCTGGTCCAAAACCACCCTTACACTCTGCACTAATCTTTGCACACCACAGGCAAAATGTCTGCCTGCATTGGACAAGATGTGAATATTGAATATCAGCAGCGTTTCCACAGCTCACTGCCATTGCCCATTAGACATCAATATGTGAAGCTCTATCTGTGTAATGTTGTGGCTGTCCCTAAAACTTTTTGTGATGGATTTTCAGAAGCAAGTCTAGCTAGGGGGAGTGTGATGCAGAGGGGAAGGAGGAAATGGGGAGCATTAGGGAGCATGTATCAGAGCAGGGATTTATGAGGCAAAAGTTAGACACTAGTCATTTAGGAGAAGGGAGTATCTGAAAATGATGTTTGTCAGATTTTACAGAAGGTTAGAGAGAGGTAGAGAAAGTTACTGGCTTCTTTTAGCCATAACAGTTCATTGTTGCAGAATTTTTTACCACTTTTCAAGGAAATATCTCAGTTATTATTTGTCAGATTTGATCCTAAATCTGAACATACCTGCTAACCTCCAAGAAAGAGCTGCAACAAAAGGATGATGCACCTTGACATGTAGCCAGCTGTCTTTCACTGGATCACAAAGAGCTTTGAGTGGCCTTTGAGTTTATTGCATGTTTCATATCGTCACCTTCCTAAAATAATGGCCTAAGTCATGTTTTGACAAAAATGTTTTTTTTGCCTAAATCACCCCCTCATGATGCTGGCCACCTC